>NC_050461.1:32466175-32703675 GCF_903995425.1 Onychomys torridus | reverse complement strand
GGTATTTTTACCCACCATGCTCTAAGATGAATGCGGAGCTTGTCTTACCCACTGAACTGCACGCCCAATACCACAAACCTCCCACCTGCCAGTGTTTCCAGTGGGAAGTTACTTCATTTCCTTCAGAGTCTTTCCCCCCATCTATTGATTAGAAGAATTCAACTAAATCATCTGTCAGATGCTTTCTAGACACATATACTGCGGTTCTCTGAGAACATTAACTTTAGCGACGTTAACTCACTTGGAGTCCCCAGCAAATCAATGCTGTGGTCGATAAACACACATTGATTGCCATCTCTCCGAGTCGGGCACAGTCTACAAACACCATGCCACAAGGAAATTTTACTTAAGAATTTAATCAAGTGCTTGGGAGTTGAATACACAGAGGTTCGGTTTAGACACCTTGGTCTCCTGTAGACTTTCAAGCGGAAACGCGGATGCCTGCGTGTCTGGGCAGGAAATTTGAGGTAGTGAAATGGAGTGGATGTATATGTTTGGCTTGGTGCCAAGCACACATTTTAACTATCTTGAAACCCCTCTTCCAGTCTCTGCTATGGTTGACACCTACAAATGCAGATATGAGATATGTGATCATTGATTCCAGTGATATTATTGAAAATGGTATGTAAGAAACTAAGCTTTCTTAGAGAATCAGAAATAACCGGGCATCAGCCTACCACAGCCTATTTGTACCACTCCATTTATGCTTCAGTCAACATCAGGGAATACACTCATGAAAGTGAGCATTGTTCCTCTCTGTCCACACTGGTCAAAGCACTAGATGTCCCACCAGATATCCACAGACATGGGTTCCTGAACAACTGAATTAAGTTGAGTGTGCACCTGGGTCAGTTCTCAGATGACAGCTTGAAATATATAGCACAGACTTGGACTCTGGGGACTGACATATAGCTCAGAGGCAGAGCACAGTTCAATATTCAGCACTGGAAACAAAACCAAACAATAGTATTGTGAGGCTGAATAGATAATAATAATAATGAAAAAATAAAATAATAATAAAAGGCATGGCTGGGTGGTGGTGGTGCACGCCTTTAATCCTAGCACTCGGGAGGCAGAGCCAGGCGTATCTCTGTGAGTTCGGGGCCAGCCTGGGCTACAGAGCTAGTTCCAGGAAAGGCGCAAAACTACACAGAGAAACCCTGTCTCGAAAAACCAAAATAATAATGATAAATAAATAAATAAATAAATAAATAAATAAATGCATAGACTCTAGCTCTCAATTGATTGACACTGTTAGATTTATCTCTAGTCCCATTTCCTTAACCATAAAGTAAGGAAGTAGTGAGGAAAGTCCCATTCTGTCTCCCTAAGTCTAATCCTAAAACTCTGTTTATTGGTGTCCAATACAGACACATTTGATTTGGGCTGGGGGTGGAACTCAGGAGTAGAGCTCTTGCTTTTCTTAACAGAAATCCAAGCTGTATGTCTTGACCTTAATTAGTCCCGAGTTGTAAGAAGGGATGGGTGGTAAACTGCTTTACCAACTTACATTCACAGGGGCCAAGTTGGAAAATCTTGAAACCAATAAGAATGTCAATGAAATAAAACCACAGAAAGAAGAAGATTTGTCTAGTTGCTTGGTATCACAATCTCTTCAAGGGTCAAGAATAGTCATGTGTCTCACAATGTGTGGGCATAATTAGTGTTAGGCAACCCAGTGGAGATAAATCACTAGTCCACAGAGATCAAAGCCATTAAGCCCTATTGCTGACCCTACTACACCAATCACCCGACCAGACTCCAGCTGTCGCTATCCAAATGCCATCTCTGTTCCAGAGGAGGTTGGTAATGACAAACGCACAGACCTGTTTGTTGTAGTGACACAGTGTGGGCACAGACACATCCTGCTACTGTGTGTGACAGGAAGGCTTAATTGCCCAAGTCAGAGGCATGGGAAACTCTGTCAGCTGTGAGTGAAGTCCTAATGCAAAGTGCCAAAGTGTTGTGACCCAGTGGCCCAGAGCTAGGGTGAGTGTTGCCACAACGTAACTATAGCTGGGCACAAGAAGAGAGTCCTCATGTGTTCCCAGGCCTGCCAACTAAGTTGAGCTCACAATGGCCTGTTTCCTCCAGCAGCCAAAGACTGGGGGACCACTTTGATGCTGGGTAACCATCTACCTGGTCATTAACTCCCAAAGGTCAGACTATCTGGGACTCCCATCTTTTGTTTCCTGTCATTCATGGTCCTGACAAATCCTTCTAGCTGCCCTTCACACCCATTCTATCCATTCTGTCTTCTCACACCTTTGTTTGTGCCGACCTTGGACGCCATGTCTACAGACTGCCTCCTCACGCTTCCAACTGTTGCCAGTAGTTTGAAAACTTGCTCAGTTCTACTTCTTCCTTGAACTCTGGGTCAGCAACCTTTCTTACTTTGTTACTTCTGCCTTCCACCACTGAGAAAACTTAAAAGCTGTGCAACACACATCCCACTTAGAGGAACTTACAAAGGTCCGTCTCCACACTGTGGGTATCTACGGCCGGCCCCTTAGTCAGAACATAATGAGCTAGGTCAATGAATTTTCTATGCACCTTTATAGAAAGCAAAGATATTGTATCCTGAATGTATATATTTATTGAATGCAATAATCCCATTAAAGGTAGTTAATGGAAGAAGACCCTTTGTCCTCCTGGACATAAAGAACTGGACTCACAATTAGCAATTTTGTTTTGTTTTTGAGACAGGGCCTCATGTAACCCAAGTTGGCTTTAAACTGACTGTGTAAGAAAGCATGACCTTAACATCTGACCTGCCTGCCTCTGCCTCCTGTGTGCTGGAGTCACAGCTGTGCACTACCACACCTGGTTTATGGGATCCTGGAGATTGAATGCAGCACTTCACGAACGCTAGGCATGCACTCTACCAAGTGACTTACAGCCTTAATATTAATATTTTGAAGGCAGAGTTATACGACACCAGTCAGTACACCTTCCTGAAAGCTGTGCCCAACTCCCCAGCTGTCCATTTTACAGCTCTGGGTCATGCACCTTGAAGAGGAAGAGAACGTCTCTAGCTAACAAGATAAGCATTTGGAGAATCTCTGTTATAGGTTAAGGAGGAATAATGATTTTAACACAAACTGCTTAAATGATTTATGGAAAGTTATGTGAAAATTATTATGAATAAGTCATGAATAAATTTGAGACAAATCAAACAATCTTACCTAGCTTTTTTCTTGTCAACATTATGAGATTATGAGTGATTTATAATCTCTCTCTCTCTCTCTCTCTCTCTCTCTCTCTCTCTCTCTCACACACACACACACACACACACACACACACACACACATACACACACACACACACACACACACATACACACACACACACACACACATTGTTTTGGACCAGTGTTCTTTAAATGAAGATAAAGAGTGGAGAAAAATGACCATAATGGCCTCCTTTCCAGCCTTCTCTCCACCACTGAACTTTCTGTTGACTTGAGGCATTTTACAGAATTGACCTTTTGTCTCTCCCATCAGCAGATCTATTAATGATTTATTTCCAGGTTTACTTCCTAGAGTCTTTTGAAGAATTTTAGACACTAACATCACCTGAAATATTATATTCTGATGTTTGTCATGTTCTAATGTATAAATACCAAAGTGATACATGCAGGTTTCAAAACTGTAGTATTAAACATTAGAAAATTTACCCTGCCTGAACTACCCTGCAGGGCCAGTTCAAGGTTTAGCAAGAATCTGTCCTAAAAGAAAATGTGTACTTTAGAAAGAGGGTGTGTGATGTGAGAAAGCTACAGAGAATCCTTGTCTTGAAAAACCAAAAAAAAAAGGGTTGGGGATTTAGCTCAGTGGTAGAGAGTGCTTGCCTGGCAAGCACAAGGCCCTGGGTTCGATCCTCAGCTCAAAAAAATAAATAAATAAATAAATAAATAAATAAAAAGAGGGTGTGTGGTCTAGTTCAGCGGGGTAGTACATGCTTACCCTGAGTGTGAAGTCCTGAGTTCAGTCCCCACAGTTCCCAGTACCGCCCCCTTCAAATTGAAGAAAGAGAGAGGGGATAGGAAAGGGGGAGTCTGGAATGTAGCTCAGCTGGTGGAGTGTCTACCTAGCATGCTTGCATGCATGAGGTCCTTGGTTTGATCCCCAGCACCGCATCTGCAATGGTAGCACTTAAGAAGAGGATCAGGAGTTCGAGGTCAGCCTGAGCTATATAAAAACTAATTAACTAGCTAATTAGATAAACAAATGGCAGCCGAGATGAAATAGATTGGCTAGATGTTGATAACTGTTTAAACTGGATGGTAGGTAAATACAGGTTTAGAAAACTAATGCAGGAGTATGTTTGAAATTTTCTATAGTAGCAGCACATTTGGGAGTTCCGTACTGTAACTATAGTCCCCTCTTGCCAATCCTGTAGAGAAATCTCCTTAACTGTTTATCCACAAGAACCAAACGTACTGGGCATGTCTGGTTTTGACCTGACTTCAGAGACAGGTATCCTATGAAGACTCAGCAGGATCCACAATAATGAATTTTCTCACCTCTCTGCAGAACCTACACCTATAGGATTTAGTTATGGCTTACAGCCACTTAACTGTGACAGTGGGTAGAATGATCCATGGATTCATACTTGAGCAGCACTGTATAGAAATTATGAAGAATGGCCTGTTATACTCACACACCAACACAGAGAACAAGAATTCTTGATGGCTCTGACATGAGCAGGAAATACTCCCAAATAAAAGACATTTTGAAAGCAAATAGTGATGCAGAATCATTCATAAGCAAATGAGCTCCAAAGGTCCCAAGGCCAGAAGGTAGCTGCAGACTTCAGTGTAGAAAGACAGTTTGTATATGGTTCTGTTGTTGTTGTTTGTTTGTTTGTTGTTGACTTTTGTTTCTCCTGACAGGGTTTCTCTGTGTAGCCCTGACTGTCCTGGAACTCACTCTGTATGTAGACCAGGCTGGTCTAAACAGAGATACAGCTGCCTCTGCCTCCCGAGTGCTGGGAGCAAAGGTGTGCACCACCACCGCCCGGCTTATAGTTTTTAAAGCACTGAAAACTTTTTGCAATTAGAAAATGTAAAAAGTGGTAAAAATCATAGACTATTCTTTACGGTTATTAAGTTTATGTGTACTTCAGAACATTTTAATTACTCACAGATGAATAGACTGCTGGTGGTCCTAGCTGGGAGCTATCCTTCAAAATCAGCACCTAATTTCAGGGACAATTTGGCACTTACCTGAGAGTTCTTAAGGACTAGTTCATATTGCAGAGAAGATATCTTCTAGGCCAGTGGCCTCAGTAAAGAGAGTTAACTCCATTTACTGGGAACTGTGGGAGGGATGAGGGCCTGTCAACCTGGAAACATTAGGCTCCTATGAGATAGAATAACCATTTTCAAATAGTCGAGGTGTTTGCTACATAGAAAAGAGAGAAGTAGAGAGTGCTGTATAACTCAAGACTCTGGCGTGGGTGGTGTGCACCTGTCATCCCAGTACTTTAACAAGGTGGAGGCAGGAGTTCAAGGCTGGCCTGAGCAATGTAGCAAGATCCTGTCACAGACTGGAACCAGTGACCAAAGGTTTGAAGATCCAGATCTCAGTACAGTTCTGTAAAGGGCTTTCTAATGGAATAGGAAACCTCTCACAAGGAACTGTTTGATTTATGTGAAGGATGTTTAATGGTGATTCTCAAAATGTAGCCTGTTCTCTCTGTCTCTCTGTCTGTCTGTCTGTCTGTCTGTCTGTCTCCCTCTCTCTCTCTCTCTCTCTCTCTCTCTCTCTCTCTCTCTCTCTCTCTCTCTCTTTCTTTTTCTTGAAATTGTTTCCCCCAAACCCCCAGGGCAGAGGCTTGATACCAAAGTCTCACACAGATTTTAATCAAGCACTGGTCCTCTGAGCTACACCCTGTACTCTGTTTAAATTTTAATGACATTTTCATACCTAAGATTCATGTTTCATGCAAATGAAAACCTGTGTTATACTTACCAGGGATTTCTGTTCCTTTATTTAGAATATTTACATACTTAGGTATCAAACAGTTTTCATGTCTACCAGATTTCTTTACAGATATAAAATCACAATCTTTTTCAGATTTTTAAAAACTGTAAAAAGAGCACATAACATCTGGCTGGTAATGGCACATGCCTTTAATGCCAGCACTCTGGAGGCAGAGGCAGAGCAATCTCTGAGTTTGGGGCCAGCCTGGTCTACGGAGTGAGTTCCAGGACAACCAGAGCTAGCTACACAGAGAAACTCTGTTTCAAAAAACAAACAAACAAATAAACAAAAGCACTTGACATGAGATTTAGGTGTACAGTGTACAATAATACAGCAATATTAACTATGGACAGTGTGGTACAGAAGTTCTGTACAACCTAACGATCTTGAATGACTGAAGCTTTACATCCTTCATTTCCCAATCTCCTTTCCCAGCCCCAGAAACCAGCACTCCCCCACCACCACCCCGCCCCTCTTCAGTATGTTTGACTATTAATATGTTTACGTCATAGAAGCCGGATTATGAACAGTTTACACTTCTGAATCTTGTTTCACTTAGCATAAGGTCCTCAGGGCCCATTTGAGTTGCCACATGTGACGGGATTTCCTTCTTTTCAAAGACCAAATAATATTCCACTGTAAGTCTGCACTGCGGGTACTTTATCCATTCATCCATTCATAGACATTAGACTTGTTCTGGCATCTTGACTGTTGTGAATAATGTTGCAATGAGGAATAGCAAAGCACAAAGACCTCCACACCCTGATTTCCATATGTCTTTTCCTGTGACTCCTTAAGAGAAGGGACGTGTCCTACGGTACAAATTAACACATCACTTCCTTCATCACAGAAATCTTCTTTCTTAAAATTTTTATTATGTACGATGATGCATGTGTGAGTGTGTGTGCACATGCCACAGCACGTGTTTGGAGATCAGAGGACAACTTCCAGGAATCAGCTCTCCTTTAATACTGTGGGTTCAGGTTTGGGCAACCAGGGCTTTTACCCATAGAGGAGTCATCTTGCTGACCTAGGGAAGTCTTAGAGAAAAATTCAGAAAGATAAGCCAGTATCCTTAGTGACACGGCTGAGAATTTTCTTACCATAATGGAAATAATCTACCCTATTGTGTTCCCTGAAATATTGTGTGTTCCCCAAAATAAACATATCTGGGGTCAGAGAACAGACAGCCACTAGAACAAAGCCAAAAATGGTGGCTAGAAAATAGGAAGAGTAAGCCCTAATAGAAGTTGGGTGGTGGTGGTACACACCTTTAATCCCAGCACTTGGGAGATAGAGCTAGCTGGATCTCTGAGTTCAAGGCCACTTTAGAAACAGCTAAACACTGTGACCCATGCCTTTAATCCCAGAAACACAACCTTTAATCCCAGGGAGTTGGGGCAGAAAGAGAAAGGTATATAAGGTGTGAGGACCAGGAACTAAGGAGAAAAAGCATGAAGTGAGTTAAGCATTTAGTTAGTTAAGCATTTGGCTGGAGAAGCGTTCGGGCTTTGGAGCAACACAGTTCAGCTGAGGACCATTGGGATGAGGACTCAGAAGCTTCCAGTCTGAGGGAACAAAACCAGCTGAGGGACTGGCGAGGTGAGGAAACTGTGGCTTGTTCTGTGTCTCTGATCTTCCAGCATTCACCCCAATAACTGGCCTCGGGTTTGAGTTTTATTAATAAGACTCTTTAAAATTCCTACTACACTACCCACTGAGTGTTTCATGAGGCTAGAGATTTTTCAGTCATCAGATGATCACACTGCAAAATACATAGAAGTGGACTGTCCATTTTGCCATTAAGATACATTCCATTAACTAAAGACATATTTGAGATCTACCCATCATGATAGTATGAAGTTGCTTCCCTAAATGTATCAGTGCTACTCTTTGGAAAATATTATAAACAACCTAGTGTAGATGCAGGAGGATAACTACAAGGGTGAGACTAGCCTGGGCTACATAGGGAGTCTCTGTCTCCAGAAATGAGAATTTGAAAAACGTAGGACTATATTAATTGAATCTGTACTAGAGTCTCTAAATTAAATAGCATATATTACATGTTTGTATATAAATCGCTGATAAAGGTTCTACTGCAACTATGTCATAGTTATGTTTTTGTTACTATAAAAATGACAAAGACTGTTTTGGGCGAGAAAGGGACTATTTAGTCTTGAAGTTTAAGGGTACAGTCTATCATGGTGGGAAAGTCACAGTAGCATGATTGAGGCAGCTGGTCACATTGCACCCTGTCAAGAAGCAGAGACAAAGGATGACTTTGCTCAATTCACTTTTGCATTTTCAGAAGTCCAGGATCGTTGGGGATTTAGCTCAGTGGTAGAGCACTTGCCTAGCAAGCACAAGGCCCTGGGTTCGATCCTCAGCTCCCCGCCCCCCAAAAAAAAGTCCAGGATCCCAGCTCTGGGAATGGTGCCACCAACATTGAAGTCTTCCTATTTCAATGAAGCTCACTGAGATATTCCCTCTCGGGCATGCTCAGAGAGATTCCTTTCCCAGTTGATACTGGAGTCAACAAGTTGACATCTGAGCCTAGACTCCACAAATTATAAGAGAAGAATTCTTTCATCTTACTTTTGTTTGCTATTTATTATTTTAAAAGACCGTGTCTCACTGTGTACTCCTGGCTAGCCTGGAACTCACTCTGTAGACCAGGCTGGCCTTAAACTCCCAGAGATCCTCCTACCTCTGCCTCCTAAATGCTGCATTTAAAGGCATGTGCCGCCATGCCAGGCTAGAATTCCTTTTGAAGTTCTCTTGATTAATATGCATTTTTTCACAGGCAATATTTACTAAAATTACAATTTCTGTTATACACAGCTCTACAACACCTCTTAAGCCATCATCATGGTCCTCTGCAGCAGGTGTGTAGTCTGCACATTGTACATAATACTGACAGAGGGGGAAGATTAAACTCCAGCCCCAATTGCTTATTTAGCTATCAGCTTAATGGTAAAACTACTCTAGGCCTCGGGTGACCAGCATTCCTAGTTTGCATAGGATTAAAGGGGTTCTCATATATAGTACTTCATAAGCACCCCAGGAAGGGCACAGTATGCTGTACATACAAGCCTTAACTCCGGAATCCCCACCACAGAACAGTATGCCTGGAACCAGTGACATGGTGACTGGATTTTCACATCACTTTTTTCCCCTTCTGTTTTCAAGGTGAAAGATCCGTGTAATCATGCCAACATCCTGACCAAGCCGGATCCAAGAACCTTTTGGACAAATGATGATTCAGGTATTATTAGATCCCTGGACCCAGGTCCTGAGATGTGTTATGTGCATTCTATATTGGTTATTTGCATGCTTGTGCCTAGACTCGCGCATAAATATAGTTCACTATCAATTTTATTCTCATAAACATCCTTTCATTATATTTGTTTACTTTGGTATCTGAGGTATATAGACCATCTAGTATACCTTTGTGGTTTGCAAAGAATATTTCAGCGCTGGGGAACTGAGGAGTGGATCTATTTCTTAGGGTATTGGGGGGGAACAGTAGAATTAACATAGACAAGTACATTATCTCAAATCTCTTACTGGACATGTTGGCTCACGTTTCTAAATCATGTATTAAAAGCCTTATGGGATAACGGGCGACGATCGTGCTGTTCGATTCAATGGTCAGAAGCCCATCAGGATAAGACAAACATGGCTCTGTGAGATGAGACACTGTGCTTCAACTTATACAAGATCAACAGGGCACAGAACTCACAGGTAGAGAGCATGTTCCTAGCCTGGGTTTGCTCCCGAGCACCACCAATAAAACGAAAACTGAGCAAAACAGAGTCCTTGGATTTGGGCTGGGATTAAAGTTCCACGTTAGAGGGCTTAGCTAGCATGTATCACTAGCTTCAAGGTGTAGGACTGAACAAAAAAATCAGACAGAGGACTTCTTTCAGTAAGCCGTAAAGCTGAAATGCAGAGTAGACACTAGAAATGAAAGGGGGCGGGACAGGAGCCCAAAGGAGCTAAAACACTGTGAGAGCGGGCTGTCACCTTCTCTAATTAAGTAGGGTCTAATGAAATAGAAACCCCATGCTGATCCTTAATATTTATGTTATGCCTCACACATTTATGAAGTGTGTTCACGAAAATTTAATTCGGTGTCTGCAGCAGGCCTGTGAAATAGGAGAGGCCATCTAACCCTGGGTGGTAAGGGGGGCTGGAAAGGAGGTAACAGTCTAGAACCGTTGTCTGACACCATCCAAAACCCAAGGCCAGAACAGCCAAAGGCTGGGAGCGGACAGAGCCCAGCGCCAGCCGCCACCTGGGGAGAGACAGCTCTCCTGTGAGGAACAGCGAGGCTAACTGTGTGCTTTTATCTTTTTTTCATAAAACAAAGACTGTGTCCATCAACAGACGCAAGGGACTTGGGGGCGGGGATGTGAGAACCTCTCTGAAGGGTTTCGTTTCTTTGAAAGACCAAGTTTGCAGTCTAAACTTATCAACTTTATCTGTCTCTTTTTCTGTTTTGTATTATGTATGTCTTTTGAAGATGAGAACACACGAAAGTGCCGTGGCCTATTTCTGCCATCATTTCAGTCCATTAGCTGAACAAAGCCCGCAATAAACAAGCCATCTGTTGGCTGCGACTGCTAAGATCTGCAGCGTGTGTCGTGAAGGAACAAAGCAGAATGAGAACTTAGCATGAGTGACTCTTGATATGATGGAAAGAGAACTGAAGGAGAAGGGACTTGATCTGGGACAGGCACAAAGACCTTGGCAAAGAAACTAAACAGGAACACTGCAGGCAAAATATGTCTGAGACAGGGGGATTGAGGTCTCCAGGGTAAAATTCTGTTTCAAAAATTAAATTTAGAGTGATAAAAATAGAAGTCTGAGCCGGGCGATGGTGGCACACGCCTTTAATCCCAGCACTTGGGAGACAGAGCCAGGGGATCTCTGTGAGTTTGAGGCCAGCCTGGTCTACAGAGCGAGTTCCAGGACAGGCACCAAAACTACACAGAGAAACCCTGTCTCAAAAAACCAAAAAGAAAGAAAGGAAGGAAGGAAGGAAGGAAGGAAGGAAGGAAGGAAGAAAGAAAGAAAGAAAGAAAGAAAGAAAGAAAGAAAGAAAGAAAGAAAGAAAGAAAGAAAGAAAGAAGTCTACTCACCTTGAAAAACTTTTGTGTGATTTGGGGGTTATATTGGGGTCCCTCCTGTAGCACCTCCTCTTTCCTAACAACAACAGGAGCCATCCATGTCTAGCAGGATTTTCTTTTTGCGTAGTTATTCATACACTTACTGAGACAAGAGCATTAAAATCTTCGTGTATGGTGGTGGAACTGTCCAATGAATGTTGAATTTGGTCAGTTTTTGTCTACACACTACAGGTTGTGTGTAGTGTCTATGTGTATGTGTGTCCACCTGCCTGTGCGTTTGGGTACTTTCAGAGGTCAGAGGACAAACTGGTGTCATTCCACAGACACTGTCCAACTTTTTCTTGAGACAAAGTCTCTCTGTGGCTTAGAATTCAGGCCGAGTAACCAGCAAGTCCCAGGGATCCATCCATCAGCCTCTGACTCCCGGACGGTGGGATCACAAGGGCATCAGCTCCACACTTGGCTTTTTGTGTGTGAGTTCTGGGGATTGAGAGCATGTCTTCATCACCAGCTGAGCTATCTCCCCTGAGTCTTTGCCACATATATTTTTAAGTTTTGTTGTTAGGCATATGTATTTTTATGGTTGTTGTGACTTATTATTTATTTATTTTGAGAGAGAAAATGAAAACCTCATTCTGTAGCCCAGGCTGGCCTTGAACTCCCTATAAAGTCTAGCTTCCAGTTGGTAGAAATCCTTCTGGCGCATGCCTTTAATCCCAGCACTCAGGAGGCAGAGGCAGGCAGATCTCTGTGAGTTCGAGGCCAGCCTGGTCTATAGAATGAGCTCCAGGACAAGCTCCAAAGCTACACAGAGAAACCCTATCTCTGTGGCTTAAAAGGGCTTATTGGGAAATGTTATCATTTATACTATATTCTTCAGAGAAAATATTTTACTGTTTAAAATAAATAAATAAATAAAAAGAAATCCCCCTGCCTCAGCTTCCAGGATGCTGAGATTACAGATATGAGATAATCATGCTTGGGTTTTATTTCTTTCTATTTTCTTTACTTTCTCTCTCTCTCTCTTGCTGTGAGATGTGTTTCTGTACACTGTGAATATGTGTTGCTCTGACTGGTTGATAAATAAAGCTATTATTGTTGATAAACAAATGTCTTGCCAATATCAAGGCAGAATAAGGTTTGGCGGTACATTCAAACTAAAGAGACAAAAAAAAAAAGAAAAGAAAAAAAAAAAAAGAAAAGAAAAAGAAGAGGGGGGAGGGAGGCTGCAAACTGCCAGGAGGAAAAGCAAGATGTGATAATACCAGTAAGCCACAAAGCCACATGACATAAAATAATAGGGATGGGTTGAATTAAATTGTAAGAGCTAGTTAATAATTTGCTAGAGCCATAGGCCATACAGTTTGTAATTAATATTAAGCCTCTAAGTGATTATTTTATAAACAGCTGTGAGACCGCCAGGTGGGTGGGGCCGGAGAAACTTATAACTACTCTGTGTGTGTGTGAGAGAGAGATAGAGAGAGAGAAGGGATCTTACTGAGTGTCTGTCTTAGATTGGGTTTTTATTGGTGTGAAGAGACACCATGACCACAGCAATGTGTCTATCTAATCTTTTTTGTTTGTTTTGTTTTTTGTTTTTTGGAAGCTGAGGATTGATCCCAGGGCCTTGTGCTTGCTAGGCAAGCGTTCTACCACTGAGCTAAATCCCCAACCCATGTCTATCTAATCTTACAAAGGAAACATTTCATTGAAGGTGGCTCGCTTAGAGTTCAGAGGTTCAGTCCATCATGGAAGAGAGCATGGCAGATGCAGATAGACATGGTGCTGGAGAAATAGTCAAGTGTCCTACATCTTCCAGGCAACAAGAGGTCAACTGACACACTAGGCAGTATCCTGAGCATAACCCACCCCCACAGTGACACAATTCCTCCAACAAGACCATACCCACTCCAATAAAACCTCACCTCCCAATAGTGCCAATCCCTTTGAGATTACGGGATTTGAGGGACCAATCACATTCAAACTACTACAGTGGCCTTAAACTAAGTAGATCAGGATGCTGAAATGTAAATCTAATTAATCTTATCAGTAAAAATTAGGAGTCAGATATCCGGGTAATAACCTGAAAGATCAGAGAAACAGAGGAGCAGCCACCAGTGACCTCCCACCTCTCCAGATCTTCCAACCAAAAGGGATGAGACTCTGTCTCCACCCTACCTTATCACTTTCTGTCTCCACCTCCTGGGTGCTGGGATTAAAAGCATGAGCCATCACAGCCCAGCTTCTATGGTTAACTCCAGCTCCGACCTCTGATCTCCAGCAAGCTTCATTTATCAGAACACAAACAAAATATCACACAATAGGATGGCCATGAACTCAAGTGTGATCCAGTTTCTGCCTCCCACGAGCTGGAACTGTACGTAATGTGGACTACACCTAGCTCATTTTGTTTGTGAAAGTGTTCTTGTAGAGTCTAGCCTGTGTAGATGGCGTCTTTCTTTCATTGGTTTAGCATGTGTGGCTGCATCTCCTGCACTATAATGTTTCTGATGAGAAGTCAGCAAAGTTCTAGTTTGCACAACTCTAAATGCAACATGGTTTTCACTGTCACTGTCTCTCAGTACTAGGGACTGAACTTAGGGATTTTTGTATACTAATCAAGTGCTCATACACAGAGCCCAATCCCTAGTGATGTTTATTTACTCAGCTACTTACTTACTTTTAATTAGATTAATTAGATTTTTCCTCATTTGAGTACTGTATTAGAGGTCTCTAGAGAAACAGAACGTATAGAATGAATCTCTCTGTATCTATAGAAAAGGGCTTTATTAGAATGACTTACAAGCTATGGTCCAGCTAATCCAACAATGGTTGGCTATGAATGGGAAGTCCAAGAATCCAGATGTTGTCAGTCCACAAGGCTGGATGTCTCAGCTGGTCTTCAGTAGACTGGAATCCTGAAGAAGGCTCTAATGCCAGGGAAGGAATGGACTTGCTAGCAAGGCAAGGGCAGGCAGGCAAAGAGCAAAAGTGTCCATCTTCCAAGTCCTTATATAGGCTTCCAGCAGAAGGTATGGCCCAGATTAAAGGCATGTGTCTTCCCGTCTCAAAGGTCCAGGCAAGAAGTAGATCCATCCCCTTCAAATCAAGCAAAAATAGCTCACAGAAGTGCCCTCCATTTCCAGATCGTAGCTCATTCCAGATGTAGTCAAGTTAACAACCAAGAATAGCCATCACAAGTATAATATGCCTAAGTAGGCTGTATAGTATTTGTTTAATCGAGACAAGGTTTCCCTGTGTCTCCCTGGCTGTCCTGGATTCACTCTGTAGACCAGGCTGGCCTGGAATGCAGAGATTGGCATGTCACTCTACCTTCTAAGTGCTTGTATTAAAGGCATGCACCACCACTGCCCCGGGGACAGGGGGATTTCTACCAACTGGAAGCTAGACTCTATAGGGAAGCTAGATTCTATAGTGTGCCACCACTGCCCAGCAATATAGTCTTCTTCTTCTTCTTCTTCTTCTTCTTCTTCTTCTTCTTCTTCTTCTTTTTTAGAGCTTTATTGGGACAGAGAGGAAAAGAGCACAATATAGTCCTTTAAGTAGATGTAGATACCTCAGATCTAGGACATTAAATATTCTCATTAAAAGTTATTTTCTTGCTGAGTATGGTGATACACATCCTTTAATTCCAACATTAGGAAGTCAGAAGCAGATCTTTGAGCTCAAGGCCAGTCACTCTACAGAGTGAATTCCCACCAGACAGCCAGGGATACATAGAGAAACCCTGTCTCTCAAACAAACAATCAATCAAAAAGAATTTCTGAGGATCAGCTCACCCTGAAGTCTGGTAGGGAGGTTTTCACACCCAGTGTCCTTTGGCATTCGGAAGACTGGCATGCTCTTCTGCCACATGCAGGTGCCGACAGAGACACAAACTTATGATTAAGTCTTGTTTACACATTTACGATTTATAAATGTCCCTTACCATGGAGTATGAGGAAGGAGCCAGGTGTTGGGGGTCACGCGAGCAACAGGCAGGAATATCAATCACAAGTTTGAAGTCCGCCTGACTATGTGGTAAGACCAAATCATCTCAGGAAGAAAGAAAGAAGGAAGGAAGGAAAGAAGAAAAGAAGGAGCCAGGGGAGGAGGAACACAAGTCAGCCTGTTTTTAAGTTCACACTTTTTCACTGGGGTGAGAGGGGTGAGAGCCCCTCACGAATTCCCAGCATTCAGTCAGACAATACGCAAACGGGATACACAAGTTGAAGCTCCTTCTTGCTATCATTTGTTAGACTGAAACCTGAGCTTTTTTTTTTTTTTTTTTTTTTAAATACCTTTGTTTTAAGTTGCTGGCCCTGCGTTGGACTGAAATATTCCTTCAATTAGGATTTCAATGCAGAATGAGTTTCCTCATGCTTTCCCAGTGTGTTTCCCCCAGCACTGTCATTGCCGACCCCGACCCGATAGAGTTCTTCAGCCAGAAGTGGCCCCGTGATGAAGTCGTCACAGGGAATGGTTCCTCGATCCATGTTCTTCCTGGGTTTCCTCAAGTCTGCTTCTCACAAGACACCTGAACCCTTACATTTGTCAAAATGTCTACATTTAGTTTTGTTGGTTCATTTGTTTGTATACATTTTTTCTTTTTCCCTACCTTCCTTTCTTTTTTCTTCTCTCTTCCTTCTTCTCTCCTCTCTCTCTCTCTCTCTCTCTCTCTCTCTCTCTCTCTCTCTCTCTCTCCCTCTCTCTCCCTCTCTCTCTCCCTCTCTCTGTCTCTCTGTCTCTCTCTCTCTTTCCCTGAGACAGTGTTTCCCTGGGTAGCCCTGGCTGTCCTGGAACTCACTGAGTAGACCAGGCTGGCCTCAAACACAGAGATCCACCTGCCTCTGACTCCCTAGTGCTGGGATTAAAGGCGTGACCCACCACTGTCAGCTTGTTAACCTTTGGAAACAGAGTCCAGCTGTACAATCCAGGCTGGATTCAAGCTCCCAGCAATTCTCCTGCCTTAGCTTCTCAAACTCTGGGATGATAGACATAAACTACCAGGAACAACTTGATTTCTTTGAAGCAAAAATCCATAATCATAACTGAAGACATCCTCACCGCCCCCAGAAAACAACTTAACGTTCTGTTGTGTTTCAGAATTTTGCATGCGACTCTGTGTTTGTGTGTCTGTATGTGATTGCGTGTGTATGTTAATATGTGTATGTGTGTGTACATTTGTGTGTGTGTTGTAGAAATGGAAGGGGGAACACTGGGGTGAAAAAGTTGACATGGGGTAGGGGAGAAAGGAGATGGGGACAAGAAGAGGTGAAGAAGAGAGGGTCAGCCCACAGTCATGATGTCTAAAAAAAAAAAAAACCATAAAGAAAGCTAATCAAATGGTATAAAGTTTTAAAAAAAGAGTGAATTGAGTTACTTTGTATGGGTCGTTAAAAAGTCATTTGCTGGCCGGGCGGTGGTGGCACACACCTGTAATCCCAGCACTCAGGAGGCAGAGCCAGGTGGATCTCTGTGAGTTTGAGGCCAGCCTGGGCTACAGAGCTAGTCCAGGACAGGCACCAAAGCTACAGAGAGAAATGCTGTCTCGAAAAACAAACAAACAAAAAAAAAAAAAAGAAAGAAAAGAAAAGTCATTCGATATTTAAATGAGAATCTCAGCAGCAGCCATGGGCTGCCTCCCTGTAAGCTGTTACTCCTGGAGGGCCTTGCAGAGCCCATAATAATACAGGCAACTGTCCACGATGTTATTTGCCCACCAGAACTAGATGATAAGACCCTATTGAGGAAAGCGTCACGTGCCTTGGCCACAGGACAGTGAAAGTTCAAGCTGGAACTGGACTGGAAGTTTCCTCCCTGCTGGCCAGCCCTCAGAATCCCAGAAGGTGCTGTGCAGGCTGCTGAGGGGGAGTTGTCATTAAGACTTACTCAGCTGTGGACCCCTTGTTCAAGGTGAGCCTACTGGTGCAATGTGTCAGATTTGTTATGGGGGTAACCAACCACTCTCCGATTTGGATTTGGTGCCTGATCCGTACGAGGAAATTCGACTCTGATACTGGAGACCTAGTGAAAGGTCTGTGGTTGGTGAGGCCATTTGAGGAAGTTTCTACATTTTTTCTTCTTCTTCTGAATGGACATGATGTCCCCACCTAATTACCTTCCAAGAATCTATGTTTGTGCCCATAGAGTGCTACTACTACCCACTTTGGCCAGAGAGGCTGGGTCTTGTAAAGGGACTGCAAAAACTCCTAACTGGTCAAAGCACGGATAATAAATGATTGTGAGATGCCACAACTGTAACAACCCCTTCATGGTACAGGGAACATTGTGGAAGATAGGGAGGGAAGAACATAAAATCTAGAGGAAGGTGGTGGGTAGCATTGTGTGTGTTTGTGTGTCAGGGGAGCGGGTAGCAGTGTGGAGCGATGACTTCTAAGTAGGACTTGGCGGTGGCACTCTGGAGCTCACAGCTGTACAAGCTCCAGCACTGGGATTTGTCAACACCCTGTCAAAGAAGGTGGAGAGGCTCAGCCATGCAATCAGTTCCTCTGTCAACACTGATTCACACTATTTTGCTTCTTAAAAGTTGAAATTTGACCACTAGTGACCTCAATATAACAATGGCTGTTGGTATTCTTGATTGATTAACTCAATGAGTCACAATCATATTTTTTTTTTAACATAGATGAATGAAAGCCTCCTTGCAAACTCAGTTTTTCCTGGGGCAAGTACACTGAAACAAAACATCATCTTGAAAAGAGAGGAGAGGAAAAAAATGGGCATCTTAAGTTAGCATCGCCAAGTCCTTGGCTATCTCCCACTATCCCTTAGAATAATTCCCAGGACATTCAGTTCCTACAAGTCCTTTGCATATGGCGCAGGCACAATTAAACATGTGTTGGACAGACACACATAATTAGCTTTCACCCAAATTTCAGGTGGAGTGTGTTCCGTTTTTGAAGTTTTTATTGAAGAAACTCCATCAGAAGGAGAGACGCATTCTGCCACTCTGTATACACTGCCTCCTCCGCTATCTATTTCTGTGACACAAGCTTTTCAAACCAGAACTTGACATCCATTGCTTCCATCTTGGAGTGTGTGTGTGTGCGTGTGTGTGTGTGTGTGTGTGTGTGTGTGTGTGTGTGTGTGTGTGTGTTGTATTTAAGACAAGGTTTCACTGTGACCCAAGCAAGATCTTAGACTGACCCAAACTCTGAGCACCCTTCCTGCCTCAGCCTTCCAAGTACTGGGGTTTTAGGCATGCCCTATCATGTTTAGATAACATCTCCACCTAGAAACTGGTAGCTACAAACACTCTGTCTCCTAAACCAGGTCTCTTTCAGAGAACCATGCCTGGAGGAGCAGGAAGCTACCCAGTTCTGCCGAGTAGGCTGTGGTTAGGGCGGTGAACTTGAGAACAAGGCCCTCTGAGCGGCTACAGGTGTTGCGATTTTTGCCTACTTGGCTTCCTGCAAATGATTTACCCTGTGGGTGATTTCATTTCTTCCACCAGCAAAAATGGAACCATAATAATAGACTATGAGCTCCGTGGGAGCTTAAGGAGATAATGTGCAAAGTTATTGGTAGAACATGTTGTTAGTGGGCAGTGTGTGTTAGCTCTTTCTGTAGAAAGAATTCTGTTTTTATAGGGCGTTTTACACATTTACATTTGCTGTGGGTTAAAAGAACAGCATGTTTTGTTTTATTATTACTTTTACTATTTTGTGCCTTACTGAACCTCGAGTGGTTTTTGTTTTCCCTGAAATTTAAAGCCTCATCCTTTATTGAACCTTATTATCTAGGGCCCCAGACACAAAATAGATAAGCTTCCTGGAAATACACATACACGCTGGCCCCAAAGTCCTGAAGCTGGAGATAACGCTAGACATTGCCTGCTCATTTAGATAAAATAGCTCACTTTATTTATTTATTTATTTCTTGGCTTTTAACTGCTTTTAATCTTTAAACTGTTAAGCAAGTCATTGACAAGGTAAGGTCGTAAAGTCAGATTTTAGGGTTTTCTTTGGGTTGAACCAGCCTCCAGATTCCACATTGCTCTTTCTATGCTTTCTCTTGTGTTCTTCTGTTTAGTTTTGGCTACCACAGGAAGACAGGAACACATTTTCCTTTCATCGTTAGAATCCTTAACAGAAAGTATTATCATCTGTGCTGGTGTCATGGTGTATACCTGTTCTCCTAGCACTGGAAAGTGAAGGGAGCAGATCCAAACTATCCTAACCTAGACTGTGGGTTTGAGACCAGCCTGTGCTGTGTGAGATACTATCTCAAAAAAAAAAAAAGCAGGGTGGGAGTGCGGGAGAGTGGGGAGGGACCAGTGGAATTTTAAAGGCAGGGCTTGGAACACAAGAAAGAATTTTGCATCCACAGCAGTTTAGAGTTCCAGGCTGAGGATGGGCTGTTCATTCCAGAGAATAGTGAATGTCCTTCCAGACTCCGATGCTGGAAGGCAGAGAGTCATGCTCACGCAGCATTTGAGTTATGTTTGGCATTAAAGTTTGTCAGATTCCCAGCCTCATGACTGTCCCACTGCCAAATGCATGTATGACTACAGACCCGATTTAGCTCATCACGGAGGAGCCCCCTCTCGTTCCCTCGGGTTGAGTAAATGAAGGGTTCAGCCTTCTGTGGCTTTACAAACAGAGCAAAAACCTGAGTTTGCCTTTGGGGAGCACAGACGTGTGTCTTTTCCTTTGTTCTGACTAAAATTGCTTGTTATTTCTGCTGTTGAGTGGAGGATAAACTAATAGTGTTTTACAATGGCTGATTTTTCTGGTTCCCCAAATTCTCTGAAAATCTTTCCACGCATCGCAGATGCTCTTTCATTTCCTATGAAGTTATATCCCAGTAAACTCATGGCAAATTGGACACATACAGTCAAGAAGTATTTAGCAGACACAACCTACCAGATGTTACAGCTTAGCTTACCCTCTCTAAGGGAACAGTCACAGCAGCCTACAATTGACTATCACGGGAAGCAATCTTTCCATCCATTACTGACCAGGAAAACATTAAACGTTTTAGAAAATGTAATTTCTACTTTAGACCCATCATTGTAGCACAAGGACATCAAAACCACTCCAATCGCACCCTGCTGGATGGCTCAGTGGGTGAAAGGTACCTGCCACCAAGCTGAATTCCAACCCCCTGGACCTACAGGGTGGACAGTTCCTCAAACTGTCCCTGGAGTTACCGTGACACACCCATGTGCATGCACACACACGCACAACAAACAAAATGTAATAAAAATCACTGAATTATTTTTTTAAACTTTTAAGTCGAACAACTGCAAACCAGTGACCTTCTCTATCACCTTGTGCCTATTTTATTCAAATTATTCATTTCACATGTAAGAGCTTTGATTTTCAATTTTTTTTTCCTCTGTCTGTCTGCCAGTCTGTTTGAAACAGAGTCTGTCTATATAGCTGACTCTGTATTTGACTGGCCTGGAATTCACTGTGTAAATCAGGCTCTCCTTGAACTTGTGACGGTTTTCTTGCCTTGGCCTCAGCCTCTGCCTCTGGAGTGCTAGAATGATAGACATTTGGTTTTCATAGTCTTAAGAGAGTTTTTCTCACTGCTAAAATTATACCAGGAAATGTGGAGTGATGGCTAGTCTCTGTGTCAACTTGACTACATCTAGAACTATACCCCAAAGTGGAAGGCACACCTGTGAATTTTTGCATAATTTGAAGTAGGAACATCTAATTTTATTTATTTATTTATTTAATTTTTTTTTTGGTTTTTTGAGACAGGGTTTCTCTGTGTAGCTTTGTGCCTTTCCTGGATCTCACTCTGTAGCCCAGGCTGGCCTCGAACTCACAGAGATCCACCTGCCTCTGCCTCCCGAGTGCTGGGATTAAAGGCGTGCGCCACCACCACCGCGTGGAACTTCTACTTCTAATCCAGACCTTCAGGCAGGAAGACACACCTCTAATCAATATTATTTGAGCTGGAAAAAGGATACACTTTAATGCAGACCCTAAGATGAAAGACACACCTTTAATCTGGCCACCGTCTGCTGTAAGCCTGTCTAAGAACACGGAAGAAGAACGCTTGTTCTCTTTGCCTGCTTGTCCACGCCTAGCTAGCGAGCCCATACCGTCACTGGCACTAGAACCTACTTCTTTGGGCTTCTAGTGTACACTGAAGACCAGCTGAGACATCCAGCCTCATGGACAACCAACTACTGGATTCTTGGACTTTCCATTCACACAGCCAGCCATTGCTGGAGTAGCTGAACTGCCAGCCTGTAAGTCATTCTAAGTCTCCTTTCGAACTATATAGACTGATTCATTCTATCAGTCCTGTTAGTGATTCTCTCCCTTCCTAACGCTGTGACCCTTTATTGCAGTTCCTCATGCGGTGACCCTCAGCCACAAAAGTATTTCTTTGATACTGTAATTTTATGTGTTTTTTTTTTAAATATGTAACAGTGATTTTGTTACTGTTAGGAATCATAATGTAATATGTGATATACAGGATATCTGACATGTGACCCGCCCCCCCCAAAGGGTTGGCTCAAGCAAGGATTCTAAAATCTGGCAGGCTTTAGAATTAAAGGAGACTCAGGACCAGGGATGGTGGGCATGTGTATAAAATCAGTATGTGGGAGGTGAAGGAAAAGAAGGTCATGAGTTCAAGGCCCCCCTATGCTACATAGTGAGACCAGGTCTCAAAGAAACAAAATGACAAACCTAATTAGAGAAACCTTGTCTCGAAAAGCAAAAAAGAAAAAAATTAAGAAAAGGGATTAAAGGTGTGGGCCACCATGCCTAGCTGTGGACTGGGCTTCTTAATAGAGTAGGTGGAGATAAAAGGAACAGGGAGGTGGGGGTATTTATAAATGGAGGAAATTAGAAATGAGAATAGAATTAGATTTTAGGGTAGAAAGGTCAAACAAAACAATAAAACTGTCATGACTAAAATTCTGCTTTATTATGGTGTAGACTGACAGAAAATAGAGAACGCAAGGGGACTTGGCAAAAGACAGTCTCAGAGTGGGCTAGGAGCCCTGGAATAGGCATCCATGAGCCCTGTGGCTCCCTAACCTTCACCTCCCTTTTCAGAAATGCATGGCACTCAGCTGTTTCCACTGATGAGAGTCTTGTTTCTTAGAGGAGAACTTTGTGCTTATAGCTAGGGTGAACTGTCCTTGTGGGTCCTGAATTACATAACCTACTCGAGTTCTCCGACTGTTCAAACACCTAATCTCATCTGTGTTTCCAATCACCCCTTGAGGTTAGCAAAGCAGGCATTAACTGTGAGGACATTTGAACGGAAGTACTTTACTCAGGGCTGAATGAGGAACCCTAAATGCCGAACAGAACGGGAAAGCCAGATTTCCTGGAAACTCGGGTAGCTCTCCTTTATTGCTTCAACAATGTCAAACGCTGTGACAATAACTTGAATGTGCACACAGGTGTTTGGGGAAGGGACAATTCTGAGATGCAATCCTGCCAGTCCGTAAACCCAAGGAACTGGGGACAGAAGACCAAAAGCTTGGGATGAAATGTGTTGTCTCCCTTTTAGCCCAGCACTGCGTGAAGTTCTTAGGAGACATTGGCAACCATTTTTTCATCCTGGGAAGCTCAGACAGATTGGGAAAACATGGGTAGAAAGGTAGGAAAAATACTGTAAATGCATATTAAAATAGTAATAGTTATCTACATACAGGTGAAGCACTGTCTTTAGATCACCTAAGGGAGCAGATTACAGATAGTCTCTTATTTATAAAGGCCCAATTAAACAATCTTTTTTTAAAAAAACAAACAAACAAACAAACAAACAGAAACCTCTAATTTCTTGTCCACTGCTTCAGAAAAGGGCCAAGGGAACTCTTAAAAGCAAAAGAACATTCAGGAGAAACGGTGCTTTGTAGTCTGATCCTTTTCATGAGCAACTTATACAGGCTATACATTGCTGTCATGATGCCTCACTGTGGGCTGATGTATCTTGAGTATGTTTAAAGTAGGGTAGACTCAGCAGGGATGTTCCTTAGGTTAGATGTGTTCAATGGCTTTGTGCTTCGTTTCCTTCTGTTGAGTCAGGGTCTCACTAGCTATCCCGTGATGTTCGGTCCTTCTGCCCTACCCCTCACATCCCATCATGAGTGTCAGGATCACAGACCTACACCACCTGTGTCACCTGACTATTGTTTTTACCCTTGTGGTGTGCTGACTAGGCTGTAAGTATTTACTGGTTCAAAACTGGGCTTTTTAGCATCAGAAGCACCTAGATTCCCTTTCTGACTTTGTCCTTTCTCTGTCTTATCACACAATGATGCTTTCTGAAATATTGGATCTTAAGAAATTGGAGATAGCCGGGGGGTGGTGGCACATGCCTTTAATCCCAGCACTTGGGAGGCAGAGGCATGCGGATCTCTGAGTTAGAGGCCAGCCTGGTCTCCAAAGCAAGTTCCAGGAAAGGCGCAAAGCTGCACACACAGAGAAACCCTGTCTCGAAAAGAGAGAGAAGAGAGAGAGAGAGAGAGAGAGAGAGAGAGAGAGAGAGAGAGAGATGGGAGAACAGGAAAGAGTTTTCCACAGTCATGGGGATTGGGTGGGAGATTGCATAAGAAATGATATGCATAATGTCTGGCAGTTACTAAAAGCCATTCAACAAATACAAAACATTATACTGGATGGGAGAAAATACAGAAGCTCTAGAAGGGATCATTTCATTTCTGCTTATCAGGACATCCTGAGCGCCTGCAAGGCCCCTGGCTTTAGAATGTGCAGAAGAACACATTCTAAATACAGATACTAGAGCCTCACCTAAGAAGGAGCCTTTGGGGCCAGCTGATGATGGTGGAGGCAGGCTTTTGGAATGAAGGAGACTCTATGGAAAATCAGACAAGATGGGGCTAGAGAGAAGGCTCAATGGTTAAGAGCAGTGGCTGGCTGCTCTTCCAGAAAACTTGGGTTTGGGGCCCAGCACCTGGCTCACAAATCACCTGTAACTCCAGTTCTAGGAGGTTTGACACCTGGCTTCCTCGGGCACCAAGCACACCCACACACTAGAAATAAATCTTAAAAAATGAGAAAAACTAGACAAGACCTCTACAAACAGACTCTTTTATGGAGAACGCTTCCTTCCTGAAGGTTCTTTTGACATAAATATGATCTCTCTATGGTTCTATAAACACCATGAAAAATAGAGACTGGTGGTGTTATTAAAATAAGAACCCCAACTGTCATGTGTTTAATAGATTAGAAATGCAAAACACAGGGGGAAAAAAGAAGCATGTAGTGTGCTAGTCATCAACTGTGTTCACACCCTTGAGTGTCCAGTGCTAAGGCAGGGAGTGCATAAGAGGGGAAATAGCTGTATTATTTGTAGGAACAGCAGCGTTCTTCGAGGATCCAGCCACATACCTTCACACACACACACACACACACACACACACACACACACACACACACACCCCGCTCTCTTTGTGAGACAAATGAGCTGGACGCAGCATGTGGAGATCAGAAAGGAGCACTTTCTAATGAAACAAAGCTAACGGTACAGAGGGAGGAAGCCTTAGAGTGAAGGCAGCGGGTGGAGGAGGCACACCCCGTCATCCTAAAAATCTTCGCTGAGAAAGAATGAGCCAAGTCATTCTTAAAATAAGAAATCTCAACAACAAAATCACTCTCTTCAGATAGTTTAAAGAGATTTTAAAAAGAGGAAAAGAGACAAGGTTGCTTTCAGTAGCAGCAAAGGGAGAGGGTCAGGGAAACCTCTCACTATATATACTGTTAGGGAAATATCTGTTTAATGCAGGACTGTGTGCAATTAATATATACAATTAATTCTGAGGGGACGGTTGAGACAGGGTCTCACTAAGTAATCTTGGCTGGCCTAGAACTTGCTGTGTCCATTAGTCTGTCCTTGAAGTTATAAAGAGCTAGCTGCCTTTGCCTCCTGCTTCCTGGGATTCAAAGTGTGTGCCACTACACCTGACTGACAATGAAATTTTTGAACAATGATCTTACAAAAAAGAATTGGTTGTTCTAAGTGTTGTTATGTATAATTTTTTTTCTGTAAGAAAAATATCAAAGTTTAAAAATCATCATAGTATCAGTACTATGTTCTCAGAAGGCTATTATAGCCACTTGTAATGTTAATTATAATTCTACAATGCTGTTTTTAAAAGAGATGGAAAGGAATAACAGTCCAAGAGGGATTTATAAGGTTCCTTTCAAACTTTTGGAAAGCTGGAATCTCCAAGAATGCAAAAATTCAAGAACCTAGGAGGTGGGGAATGGAGGAAGGAGGAAGAAGAGCGTCAAGCAGGAGTTATTTAAAAACTATTTTAGTCATGTCCATGTTTGCTCTTACCTGTTATCATCGTGATAACAACAAGGCCAGGTGTGAAGCTTATCATCTAGCATTTGGGTGGTGGGCGAAGAAAGAGGAAGGCCTCAAGGCGACCTCAGCCTGTGCTGCATGACAAACTGTCAGTTTTTCCAGATAGGGTAAGGTAGCCCTGGCTGTCCTGGAACTCTCTTTGCAGACCAAGCTAGATCTCTGACTCAGAGATCCCCCGCCTCTGCCTTCCCAGTGCTGAGGTTGAAGGCATGTACCAACCACTATGTCAGGCTGACAGCCTGTCTTAAAGATCAAATCAAAACAAAAACCCAGATATTTAAATCGCCGACCTTATGCAGATGTGCTCTTAGAAAGTTAGGCTATGAAGGTTCAGCGTGGAAATTCTAGTGATTATAAAGCTGAACATAGACGTAAAGGTAAAAACAACAATTTACCCCCATGAACTCTTCCAAAATAATTCCCATCGAAATTTGTCTTAGAATTTTAAAGAAATAAAGATAAGTAGGAGAAGCTGCAGTGGGCAGAGTTGGGAAGCTCCACCCAGCCCTGCTTCTCCCATTCCGACCTCGCCCCAGAGAAAGCCCGCCTTAGGTGGCTCCACCCTGGGGGGGGGGCACTTAAAGCCCCGCCTCCTGGTTTCATCTCGGTTACTCTTCCCCTGGGACCACCCGGAAATGCTTTGCTCAGATTAAACCTGGACTTATTAATTCTGCCTTATCTGATTTATCACATCGGCGGAGAGACTTAATATTGGGGTACAGAAACCTTTAACTCAGGAGAGACTAATTCCTTAGATACCTCTTGCAGTATTTATTGAGGTGCAAGGCTTACGTACCTGTGGGAAAACGATTGACAAGACAATCATACTCTTCACATTTCAAATTGCTAGAAAAATGTAAGCATGCATATACTCCTAAATTCCCTGTTCAACTGACTTGGAGGCAAGGTGAACAAGGTTCATTGATAATCCTTAGAACTGATAATGCATTTCAGAACTTAAAAACAAAAACTGAGAAATGGGCAGTCTTATGTGTCTCCAGCAACTGTAGAGTAGCCAATTCCAGAAGCATTCACGAACATTCCCTACAAAGGCTGAAGAAGCCACAGCTTTTCAGAGCTTTCTGGTCATGAGGAGA
The DNA here is from genome assembly GCF_903995425.1 of Onychomys torridus. Lineage (NCBI taxonomy): Eukaryota > Metazoa > Chordata > Mammalia > Rodentia > Cricetidae > Onychomys > Onychomys torridus. The sequence continues at coordinate 32,677,119 of NC_050461.1, read as the reverse complement.
ACTAAGTTGCTGTGTCCTGGCATCCTGGGAGCTTCGGTCTCCACCGGTCTCCACCAGTCTCCACATTTCCATATCCTGGCAGTGCTTTGTGAGGCACAAAACTGGTGTGCGAGGGTAGTTTCACTCACTGACATTTTCAAACATATTGACTGGATTAATAAACAGTTTCATTAGGACATCAATATGAACATGTTTTTTAAACCTTTGCTTCATGAATTGCAGTGCCCGTCTTGCCTACCCTTGTAAAGAATGTTGTAAATTACTGGCTACAAAAAGGGAGGACAACAGCAAACTCACTATCAAAGGCAGCTAGGAACGTGCTAAGAAAGAAGCAAATGGAGATGTTCACACCTCAGATAAAACATCTAGTTTTTAATTGCTTAGTGTGAAAACAGGGCTATATTGCATTTTCATATCTGTTGTAAAGCCTGTGTTGTTTGTGGGTAACATCTTGGTGTCACTGATACTGTCATGCATGCATACATAGTCACAGAAATGAATAGATTCCCTACAGCACTATAGCCTAAAGGACAGTCGTAAAGAGACATCTTCTGTGGGCAAAACTTTAGAAAGCTCATCTGGATGCACGTGCTCATTAAAAGCAAAGTGGCCAGATGTGTAGCTGTATGTCAATGCTTGGGCTGTGGCTACTGGTTCAGAGGATGCTCAGAGACTTGGAAGGAACATGGTTAGAAAAGAGGGAACAAGGAAATGGGGGGAAGAGGTATGTGGACTAAGCCTCTCTGGGTGTGCAAAGGATGGGAAGATACTTTCATGTTCCCTGTGAACACCAACCAAAAGATGGTCTCAGCAGAGAAGGCCCTTAAAAACTAAGTGGCGCTGGGTTGATGGTATATTCTCACAATCCCAGGACTTGGGATGTGGAGGCAGTAGGATCAGGAGTTCAAGGCAAGCTTGGATTACATGAGACTCAGTATCAAAAGTAAAAAGAATAAGTAAATAAGATAACTTACTATGTGGATGGACACTACTCAGCCATGTCCCCTCCATGCCCTATTAATTTTCAACGGAGTTTTGAAAGTGGCCGTGGTTTCAGAGATGGAGGCTGTCTTAGTTATTTTTTTTTTTTTCCTATTGCTATGCTGAGATACAATGACCAAAGAAAAAAAAGTTATTGAGGGCTTACAGTTTTAGAGGATGAATCCATGATCAACCATCATGGCGGGGAGCATGGCAGCAGGCAGTCAGGCATGGTGCCGGAGCAGTAGCTGAGCGCATATATTTTGATCCACAAGCACAAAGCCAAGTGAGAGAGCAAAAGAAAGCATTAACTGGTAATGACCTGGGTAAAATCTCAAAGCCAACCCCTCCTCCCAGTGATACACCTCTAAACAAGGCCAACAAGACCTTTTAATCCTTCTCAAACAGTTCTACCAATTGGGGGCCAAGTATTCAAATATCCGATGTGGATCATTCTTATTCAAACCTCCAAGAGGATATACAGGGAGTTAACAACTAAGTTTCTACTCACTGGACCCTCTGATTTTGGCCACTACTGAGGTCTATCATAAGTCTATGATGGTAGAATGTTAGCAGAAGGGATCCATTTGAATCCCCAATATGGCACCATTCCCAAGAATAATAATTCAGCTATCTCCCAGAAAGCTGATTATATTAAACCATTTCTACCATGGACAAGGTAATGTTTTGTCTGAATGGGAACAGACATTCTGGATGTAGAGTAAACTTTCCTTTCACACACTGCTTCTGTTGAAGCTCTACCATCATAGATTACCCAATACTTTATCATCTGTCCTGCTCATCTGACAAAGAACTTCACATCACAACTGAAGAACTATGGCAGTGAACTTGTGCTGGTGGAATCTAACATCCTTAACCATGTTTCCCATCACCCTGAAGTAGATGGCTTAGTGAGGGAACACTGGTGTGACCTGAAATCTCAGTCACAATGACAGTACTCAGCAGGCTGGGGCAAGGTTCTTCAAAGGCGGTGTGTGGTTTGAATGGGAATGGCCCCCATAGGCTCTTATGTTTGAATGTTTGGTCCCCAGGTAGTGGAACTGTTTAGGATTAGAAGGTGTGGCCTTTGGGGGAAAGGGTATGTCACTGGGGGTGGCCTTTGAGGTTTCAAAAACCCTTGCCAGGTCCAGTCCAGGTTCTTCTCTCTCTCTCTCTCTCTCTCTCTCTCTCTCTCTCTCTCTCTCTCTCTCTCTCTCTCTCTCTCTCTCTCCTTGCTGCCTGCAGATCAGAATGTAAAGATCCCAGCTACTGTTCCTCAGTACCATGCCTGCCTGCCTCCTTCCTGCCATGATGATCATGGCCTAGCTCTCTGAAACTGTAAGCCAGGCCTCAACTGATGTTTTATTTTATAAATTGCCTTGGTCATGGTGTCTCCTCATAGCAATAGAAAGACACTGTATGTGTTCCGAATAAACACCCTGTATATGGTACTGTTTCTCCCATAGCTAGAGTTTCATGGTTATCAGCCCAAGGGATGAAGGGTTGAAAACGGAAATAACACCACTCATTTTACTCCTAATGACTCACTAGCCAAAGTTGACTTCCTATTCCTGTAACTTCATGCTCTGTTGGCCTAGATATCTCAGTTCCAGAGGAAAAATGTTTCCACCAGGAGACACAACAAAAATTCCATTGAACCCGGGAGGAAGAGGCAGGCGGATCTTTGTGAGTTCAAGGCCAGCCTGGTCTACAGAGCAAGATCCAGGAAAGGTGCAAAGCTACACAGAGAAACCCCGTCTCAGAAAAACAAAAACAAAAAACAAAAAACAAAACCAGCTGGCTGGCCAGCTTGGACCCTTCATGTCTCTAAGGCAACAGGGTAAGAAGGGGGTTACAGTATTGATGGGGGTTACTGATCTGGCCCACTGATGGGAGAGTGGAATAGTACTCCACACAGTAGGTTATGTCTGAAGTACAGGAGCTCTTACAGGGAACCTCTCAGTGTTTTATCCCCAGCTTAAAGTCTGGAAAATTATAAGAACCCAATCCAGGACAAGATATGAAATGCTCAGACCCTTCAGCAATGGGTTACCTCACCCTCCCTGTTAAAAACAAAACAAAACAAAACAAAACAACAAACACAGTGTAAAGCTTACTGAAGAAATGGGGACTATCAAACACCATATTGAAAGCAGTTGTAAACTCCAACTATACAGAGAGCCATCCCTGCCATCCATTAGTCTTCACGTTTTATTAAGACTGCCTCTGTGTGAATATATGGTGGGTATATTGATCAAGAGGCTTCACTCCTCCTTCCTCCCTTTTCACATAACCTAAGATATATTGATTAGTGTTTTATTTAAGACATAAGATGTCAGGAAGAGTAACGATCATCTCTTTTGGAGAAGGGATGATTGCATTTTTGATTGTACACAGGATGAGTGTATCTCATTAGGTAAGGCCATTACGTTGTTGTTGTCTTTAATTTGGAAGTTAAGCATGGTTTAAAGATCTCTATATAGGTTTTAGGTTCACAACAGATTGATTTCTGATGGTTAATTGTAGGTATCCCCTTCACTGAATTAAGGGCTATCTAAAGAATTGGGATTTATCTATAAGAGTGTTTTCAGAGGTAGCATAGGAGTGGGTGGATTGAGTGGGGGGTGTGTCTACCTGATATTGGCTGAAGGCCTGAATCAAACAAAAAAGAGAAGAGAAAAGGTGATTCTCATTTACATCCCCCACCCCGTGTATATCCTTCACCTCTCATCCACAAATGTCGTAACTCCAGATGACTTGTGTTTGGTCCCCAGCACCAGATATGATGAAGCACTCTTGTAATCTCAGAATTTAGGAGGTAGAAGCAGAACAATCAGGAGTTCAGGGTTATCCTTTGCTAACACCAAGCTCAAGGCCAGTATGGGCTACATGAGACCTGTCCCAGGTTGTATTTCAGTGACATCAGGACACGGCTAGCCCTTTGGAAAAATAGCTAGGTCTGGAAAGTCTCCTAATCTTTTGAGTAAGTGTTATTCAACTTAAAATACAGTCCATGGCCTTTTTGTGTGCAGTCTTCTTGTAGTAACCCTGATCTAAGTGCCACCTGAGACATGTTCCACCAGTATCTGACAGGGGAAAGATATGAGGCCAGGGACAGCCAGGATGACCTAGAAAACCTCCTTGGGATCATGCAGGCCTTCCTTGACCTTCCAGACTCCACCCACTTCAACAGGTCCATCTTGGTATTCGTTCTATTCCAACAATAGTGAATGATTCAAACCTCCTTTGGTTCACTTTTCACTTACTCTGCATTTTGATTCTCAGGAGCAGCCTTTACTTCAAACACTTGGTAAATAAGTATTTACTCAGTTATCATGGTACTCGGTTCCTTGATAGGACATCTTTGGGAACTTTGTGTGGGTGGGACAATGGGGGAAAGAGGAAGCCAGAGAACACAATGGGAGAATCTTTCAGCCCATTAGCATGGAATCCCTAGCACCGCGGCCTGTCTGTGGCCCAGATGAAGGAGTTTATACTGTGCAAATAGTTAACCACCATACACACATGTATTATTTGGATTTGCATTGTGTGAGGCCTTGTATATAAAGTTGTAATGTGTATAGCCACCATAGCATATTTTCCATTTGAACGTTCCCCTTGAAGGAGGCACAGGCTAAACTCTTCATTTTCATTATTTTTCACAGTTTATGGGATGGAGATATTAGAAGCCCCACCCCAGAGATGACAAAATTAAGGTGGGGAGACCACCTTGTGTAAATTCGTGCGAAGAGCAGGCCTCAAGCAGGGCCAAGCCTGTGATCAGTTAGTCTTTCATCATGAGCATGCACTGTCACTCTTGATTTTGTGCAAGTGACATAAAAAATATGAAGGGCCAAGATGAAAAGGAAGTTAGTATACAAGACAAGACAGCAACCAGTTCTCTGGCCACCCCTGCTAGTTGAGGAGAGACTTATACTGAGCCAATTAAAGCTTTTAGGTCTCACTTCAGCTTGGCAGAGATGTCCGTCAGATATCCAGGGTGTTCTTTTCTGTGGGTTCTGTATAAATTAGGAGGTGAAAGGGAGCCCCTGTTAGCATCTCTATCTTGTTTCCAACTTCCATATGCATGTCTCAAGGAGTGGTTCTACCTGGTACCCAAGGCCAAGCTTTGAGACTTGTAAGGATGCACAAGGGAATTCATCCTGGAACAAGCCAGAGGAGGCAGAGAGCATGGGCCCTACACCCCAGTTCATCACTTAGATTAGTTTGTATGAGATGATAAATGGCTTTTTAAAATGTAAATGCCTAGCCATAAAGCTATATCAAAAGTATATAAGGCTTTCAGTGAGGCCACAGTCCTCTTGGCGTTAAGTCATACATGGTATTTAATTTTAATTTAAAGATCTCCCCAATTTCCCTTTCTAATCAAACTATTGTATCATTTTCCATGATCATATAGAAACTTCCCCAAACATCTTTTCGCAGGTATATCTTAAGAGTTAAACACGGCCTGGCAGTGGTGGCACATACCTTTAATCCCAGCACTTGGGAGGCAGAGGCAGGAGGATCTTTGTGAGTTCGAGGCCAGCCTGGTCTACAGAGCTAGTTCCAGGACAGCCAGGGCTGAAAAAAAATTTAAACACAAAGCTGTCAAATATGTAGTGATCCATGCTTATTCTGGCTGCTAAAGTTCCTGATTTTTTTTTTTTTTTTAACTCCTTATTTGTTGTTGATTGTGTGGTACTGAATCAGCTCCTGGCAACTTTCCAAAGGTGAGATGAGAGGCTGTGTTTTCAGCCTGTCAGAGACCTACCTGCTTGCTGCTTCCTAGATTTTCATCCTTCCAAGTTAAGAGTGCCCACTGGCTTCTTCCGTTGTCTCCCCCAATTGACATGAAAACCTTCTCTTTCTAGAAAGAATGTATATAGAGCATTGGTGTTATCATTTGTGTGGGGGAGCTCCATAGTAAGCCATGTAGTCATGTGGGTTTTAATAACTCTTAACTACGTTATTATGGGTAATGTGTACTTCTTAGTGTTCTACTGTATCACTCTCATCTTTATGCATATCACTTTTGACAGTTACAAATATGGATGATAATAATTATGATAGAAACTGCTCCATAAATAGATGCTTAGCCACCACTTGTCCATAATAGCTGTCATGAATCAACTCATTTGTCATTCTTTTCCCGTGGGGGATTACTCCTTTAATAAAAAGACATGCTCTTAGTGACAGCCTCCAACAAAAATGCATCTAGTCACTGGCTCTCTGCAGTGATGATTGTGTTTTCTGGTGTTCCTGTGTATTGAGGATGCCCCGAGGAAAGGTTTCTACATACATTAGCCAATGAATTCAAAACAAAACAAAACAAAAAAAAAAAAAATGGGCCAGGGAGCCTGAACTGTGCACGTTTGTTCTGGAATCTATAGCGTCTTGAGTAATACAAAATGGAATTATCTTGTTATCAATGAAATATCTAGGTAGTCAAGACTAACAGAATAAGGAGTGCCAGAGAAGATGTAGCTGAGTACCTAGACAGTGCATTTCAAACAACTTCCTCTACTATAGGGAGAAACTGGCATTTGTGAGGCTTTGAATTAAGCAGTAAGTTATTTTAAACTGTCAGGTTTCAGTGTTTGTACAGACCATTTTTTCAACTGCAAAAGAAACAAAGAGATTTTCTAAAGTAATAACAGACATGTGCACTGGGAAATGTTTTGCTTCAGTTTACATATTTAAAGCATTTTATTTATTCATTAATTCATTCATTTAAAATTTTTTTTCTTTGGTTTTTTGTTTTTCGAGACAGGGTTTCTCTGTGTAGTTTTGGTGCCTGTCCTGGATCTCGCTCTGTAGACCCAGCACGCCTTTAATTTCAGTTTACATCTTGGTAAACGATTTCCATTAGAGATACGTCGTCGCTGAGGCATATCTGTGAGACCACTGGCTTGGGGGAGTGTAGAGTAGTTAACTAGGCAGCCGCACATCAAAGCTCTGTCCTTTCTGGCTGCAGCAGGACGTGCAGGGCAACGCTCTGGGACACGTGACGCAATCTGACCTTCTAGAGGTCTCCCAGGGTACTCTATCGCCCTCTAGGTTGCGTTCATCAACTGAATGAGTCAGGCAGCTCTGGCCACTTTACCCACCAGGGAGGAACTGGGACGGGGCCCGGATAACCTCCTGGTAGGAGGACTATCTGGACCAAGGAAGGAAGAATAGATCAAGTGGTTGGATAACTGCCACAGGGCAGCCTCAAGCCCGCGCATCACACAGCCCCCCAACCGCCCCCCTCCCTCCGCCACCGCCGTCTGTCACCTTCCTGTTCGGAAGTCTTAGTAGGTTGCTGGGACAGAACTGGGGGCGCCTGCTCCACCCTTCAGGTATCCGGTTGGAAGGAAAGCCAGTCCCAACAACTTGATTCCATCTCTGTTAAATGATAAGGTTAGCAGACCGTCCGTCTCCAATCGCTGACCATTCCGGGCATGGAGACAAAGAGACGCATCCAAATAGGTCCTTTTCTGTTCCAACCACAAATACATGGTTGTGCCTTCTCGTTATTGCTCTTAGAGGCCTCTTAACTTGAATTCCATGTTCCTTCTGGAATGCACGCCAGAGAGCATTCCTGAGAGAATAAACCCTGTGCATGTGTTTTGAATTTTTTTTTTCCTGGGCTGATTTGTGGTGATAATCAGTTAAGTTACATTTCTTGTGTGTCTTGCTGGTGAAGTAAGCCCAGGACGCTGATGACTGTAATTTTCTGGATGGTGTTGCAACAGCAGGATAAATAGCCCAGGGTTGAACTTTGCAGCTCCCTCTCTTCCTGTATGTAAATTCCCTTTAGTTATAAAGTAGGGCTCAGACAGAGCAGCAACAGCAACCTCTGGTGCTCCCTTGTCATCCGGCACTTCCAGCCTCACAGAGGCGCCCAGCCTGGAGGCTAACTCCGGTAAAGTAATCCCAGCCTTCACCTCCCCAGCACTGTGAAGAATGAAAGAGGAGGCTTTAAGATCCCCCTGGAAAGGTTCGTGTTTTGAGTACCACAGTTTGGATGGGATGGCTAAAACAAAGATACCTGGGGAAAGTATGGGGAAGCTCTCGGAGTTAAGTAATGGACTAGGGAGAGTCTCTGATGGAAGACTCCTTGGTTCTATGTTTTAAAACAAAATAAGTAATCATCTTTGCAGAGACTGGTCTTTTCACACCAAACGTTGTTTTCTAGAGGGGAAGGAACCAGGAAGGTGAGGGTACTGCAGGACTAGACTAAATAAATGATTGGTGCCACGTGGTTTGTGGAGGCACTCACTGGCAGTAACACATTCACAGCTTGTGCAGAATTCAAGCATGGGGCAAACTGGCATGGGCTAGTTGCTGTGATTTGGAATCGCCTACACCTTGTTTTAGGTTGGAGTGCTAATTTCAGGCATCCTAGGGGCGTTTTGAAGAGTGTCTACTTAGCAAAATCTTGTCTCCAGGGAGAGGATGTGCGTCCCCTTCTCCGGATCTCTGGCTGTCTGAAGTGAGCAAATCAAGCAGCAGCTGAGACTAGAGATCACATTAGGGCATGTGAGGTGGCTGTAGCTGTAAAACAAACTCCTGCCCAAGACGGAGGGAAAAGAGCTTAGCCTGCTTTTCCTGGCTTGACAACTGGTATTTGGGAGTGTGTCAGCTCTAAAACGCTAGGCCCTTCTCCTCAGCAAGGGGTCATGGCAGGGCAGTCACCGCAGACAGCACCAGCCAGTGCCAGGTACTGGCCCTGAGAGTCCTGCTTACTAGTAGCCGCCTTCCCGCCCCTGGCCCAGACCGGGTGCTCCCGGCTTCCTAGCCAGCGCTGGCGCGGGTCCCCGCATTGGCGGTCAGGCTACAGCGCCAGGCATCCCCCAGCGGCGGGGTTACAGCAAGGCACCACCAGCTCAGGCTACCTCCTGCAGCTCCCGTAGGTTCCCAGCTTTCTGAGATAGGTCTTACTTAAAGTGTTAACGGGTTTCAGTTATATGCGAACTTGCAAGAAAAAAAGCAAAGTTATAAAATTAAAACTGCTTGGATCCGCCGTGAGGTAACTCAGGAGGGTAGGGAAGATGGGGGGTAACGAACGGAGTTTAAGACCATGCAACGCGATTTTTGCAGTTTTCCTGTGAGAGAGGTCCCCAGGTAGGGGAGTCGACGTCGCAAAGGTCACTCCAGGCCGGCCCCCGGAGCGAAGCCCCGGCTCCCCCTAACTTGCCACCTCCTCACGTGTTCTTGGCATGGCTAGGATTAAAATTTGCAAGGCACAAAATTATATGCGGAACGGACAGAATGTTCTCGGAGATTAGTTGAAAAAAAAAAAGTGAAATGAAGATTGTACTTTTTTTTTCTTGTAGTGCAGAGACTTATTTCCGCCCCCTCCCCTACACATTCCTGACCCCCCTCCCCCCGCTCTTTCCTTCCTTCCTTCCTCCTCTTCCAAGTTCTGGGATTTTTCAGCCTTGCTTGGTTTTGGCCAAAAGCACAAAAAAGGCGTTTTCGGAAGCGACTCGGCCGTGCACAGGGGACATTTGTTTGTTTTGGGACTGGGGCAGGAAATCTTGCCGGCCTGAGTCACGGCGGCTCCTTCAAGGAAACGTCAGTGTTCGCCGGTCGCTGTCGCCCGCTGCGCGCCCCTCAGTCCGCGGCCATGGGGGAGATGCAGGGTGCGTTAGCTCGGGCTCGGCTCGAGTCCCTGCTCCGGCCCCGCCACAAAAAGCGGGCGGAGGCGCAGAAAAGGAGCGAGTCGGTCCTGCTGAGCGGACTGGGTAAGCACCGCCGCCCGGCTCGAGGGGGACTCGGCTCCGGAGGGGTATGGGTAGGGTGGAGGTCGGATGGAGACGGGAGGATGGCGCCGGGCACCGGGGTCGGGAGACCGAGGAGGGGAGAGAGGTCGGCGCTGAGCCGGGCGCAGTGGTGCTCCACTCGGGCAAATGGAAAATCACCGGTGCGCTCCACCCCTCTAGTGCCCTCCTTCTGCCCGGGAGAACGGAGGCCGAGTGCCTCCCTGCGCGCGGGGGTCCTGGTCGTGCAGCCCACGGAACCCTTGGCCCTGCCGGGGCGGCCAGCACAGCTCCCCCAGGGTCAGGCTGCCAGCCACCCGCATCCGCCGGGGTCTGGGGCCGCGGCCCGAGCGGCGGCAGGGGGCGGGGCCTCGCGGTGGGCGGGGCTCAGGCGCCGCTTCCTCATTGTTCCGCCGGCCCCGCCCCCGCGGCGGCGCAGGCTATATAAAGACGGCCGCGAGGCTGGGGCGCACTGTCGGCTGAGCCGGTTCCACCGCTTCGGGCTGTCTCCATACTCATCGGGGCGATGACTGTGAAAACCGAGGCTGCCCGGAGCACCCTCACCTACTCCAGAATGAGGGGAATGGTAGCGATTCTCATCGGTGAGTGCTGGAAAAGCACCGGACTTGTGTAGGAGAGGCGACGTGGAAATGTTTTGAGCGGTTTGAAGGTTCAGGATCAGATTAGCGTGTGGCGTCGGACGTTACGGAGCCGCCTGTAAACCTTCTTGTCTTTTTTGTTTTTAATTCACAGCTTTCATGAAACAGAGAAGGATGGGCCTGAACGACTTTATTCAGAAGATTGCCAACAACTCTTATGCATGCAAACAGTAAGTTTGGGGTCATTGAAGAAAATAAAAAGAATCGTGTAAATTTACCAGCAGCTAAGATTTACTTATTATGACCACTTTGTTCATCAGGGGAAGCCGAAGTCTTTTTTTCGGGGTAGAGATCTCTTTTGGTCTTGAGCATTTGGCTCACTTGAAACATTTTAAACATTAGTATTCATTCATGGGTCGAGCTTGCCCTGGAGATGTAAGATTAATTCTCGTGCATGTTTATGAAACCCACGTCTTCTCTCGATGAACAAACCTTAATTTGTATATTTAACTGGGTTATTTACCTACCTTCTTGTAATTCATTCGGATGTTTTCGGTTTAAATACTGAACGGTTGAGTCAGAAATTGCGCTTATGTCGGTGTGCCCTCTGGTGGCGAGTTACAGAGTTTCTAAACCGGCTCTTTTAATCTTCGCAGCCCTGAAGTTCAGTCCATTTTGAAAATCTCCCAACCTCAGGAGCCCGAGCTTATGAACGCCAACCCCTCTCCTCCGGTAAGTGCTCTCATGTCTGCGGAGGAAAATTGTAAATGAATCTGTATGTCTGTAGTGGTCAGTTAAGACAACATTTGTAAAAATTATTTTGAAGGCAGGAATGTCTTCACAAGTGGCATTAAGTGTTTTAAGTATTGAGTCATTGGAATGTTTTGAAAGGCGTATTTCGTAAACTGTTTTATGTTAGCAGTAGGGCTGTGTGCAGCTTACATACACGCAGATGTTAAAGGGTGATGTTTTTGTTTTCCAGCCAAGTCCTTCTCAACAAATCAACCTTGGTCCGTCCTCCAACCCTCACGCTAAACCATCTGACTTTCATTTTTTGAAAGTGATTGGAAAGGGCAGCTTTGGAAAGGTAATTTCAAATATGAAACATTGAAAGATATGCTCTTTCATGTATTCATTTTCACATTCTCCCTGGAGGAGGATAGAAAAATAAATGACTGTTGATTGACATTTCAGGTTCTTCTAGCAAGACATAAGGCAGAAGAAGCTTTCTATGCAGTCAAAGTTTTACAGAAGAAAGCAATCCTGAAAAAGAAGGAGGTAGGTGTAGCATCCGATGGCCTAGAGAATAGTCTTTACCCTGTGATTTGGTGCCACGCTGAAGTCTGAATCTCCACTGACTCTCATCTTTTTCCTAGGAGAAGCATATCATGTCAGAGCGGAATGTTCTACTGAAGAATGTTAAGCACCCTTTCCTGGTGGGCCTCCACTTCTCTTTCCAGACTGCAGACAAGCTCTACTTTGTCCTCGACTACATTAATGGTGGAGAGGTGAGCTGGGGGAGTAGACCTCTTAGTGGTGGGGTTTTCTCTGCTCAGCTTGCTCATTTTTGGTTTGAGATAAGTTCTAAGATACTTGGTACTGGGTGGGGGGGCATGCAGATTACCAAAATTATGAACTTAGTAACCTATCCTTTCAAGCCACTTCCTGGCGTTCTTCTTCCTCTTCGGGCTTCTGGGCCAGGCCTGATGAAATGATCCCACTCACTCAGCCTTGCCTCCTTCTGTGTCTCCTAGCTGTTCTACCATCTCCAGAGGGAACGCTGCTTCCTCGAACCACGGGCTCGCTTCTATGCCGCTGAAATAGCAAGTGCCTTGGGCTATCTGCACTCCCTGAACATCGTTTATAGGTAAGTCAGAGACAAGGGCTACCTTGCTGGGAACGGGAGGCGGGGGAGGCCTGGCTGAGCCTTAGGAGTCTTTAAAATATGTGACTATGTGCAGTTTGGTCCCTTCTCAAACTTTTCCTAGCATGGGAGCCAGCCAAGAGGGTGGCGCCTAATCCAGAACCACGGAGCCAGGACTCCTTTCTGTGATTGGCTATGGGGCAGCAACGGATTAAAGATCCTAAAACCCTTAGCAGTCTTTACAGAGGATTTGTCATGAAGTGAAATTAACCTACGCAACCACTTTTCATTTTCCCACAGAGACTTAAAACCAGAGAATATTCTCCTGGACTCCCAGGGACACATTGTCCTTACTGACTTTGGGCTCTGCAAAGAGAACATTGAACACAATGGTACAACATCCACCTTCTGTGGCACGCCTGAGGTAGGCGCTCTTTCTTGACTTGGTGCCTGGTCTACCCCCCCCCCCACCCTTTAGAAGAGATACATGCACAGTAGCAATGCTTTTAAATACAAAGAAGGTAAACTCTTAGCAATTCCTTAGTGCAATTCAGTACAAGTAAAATACATGAGGATCTCCAAGGCCTTCTATGGTTTTCATTCAAGCTAGCTGTAAGATCCACGTCATAAGAGATCCTCATAGTAGTACCACTAGTTGCTAAGTTGCTTCCTAAATACATCAGTATACACACAGGGGGCCAGTTAGCCTCAAAGAATATAGAGGTCTGAACTAGGAAGCCATCCAAAAAAATACCCAAGAACATGCTTGCTGTTAGGACTGCTCACTAACCTCTCTTCCTGGTGTTTCTTTTCAGTATCTTGCACCTGAGGTGCTCCATAAGCAGCCGTACGACAGGACAGTGGATTGGTGGTGCCTCGGGGCGGTCTTGTACGAGATGCTCTATGGTCTGGTGAGTAGCACACTGTATCATCCCCATGACAACTGTAAAACATTTGTGGATCTACTTGAGTGCAGGTTTAGCAACCACGGCTTGTCTCTATCAATAACCTTATCAAAAGCTAATAAAGGAGACGGTGGTTATTTTTCGAGTACATTTTACAAACAGTGTCTTCTGGGTTTTTTTTTTTCTTTAGTAGTATTATGGGAATCTTATGGCAGGTCCTGAGCAGCACCCCCAATCCTCTAGTGTGGTTTTATTCTACAATTGACTACAGAGGACCACACCCAACCTGAGCAGTAGCAGCCCCATGCCCCAGCAAACACATGACCACACAGGATCCAGTGCAGGTTGTAACATGCATTTCAAAATTAAGGATGTTTCAACAGCCAGGGAAGGGACTATCCCAAGTCCAGCTCAGCATCCGAACGAAGTTCAGCGCTTTCTCGCTATCTAATACCGCTAGACAAAACTTCAGTTGAAGCTGAAGGGACTCTCTTCCTTTCCCAGCCTCCGTTTTATAGCCGGAACACAGCAGAGATGTACGACAACATTCTGAACAAGCCCCTCCAGTTGAAGCCAAACATTACAAACTCAGCAAGGCACCTCCTGGAGGGCCTCCTGCAGAAGGACAGGACAAAGCGGCTGGGTGCCAAGGAAGACTTTGTAAGTCCTGCCGTCCTGCCGCCAGGGGACCTTGGGAGGGAGGAACACAGACCTGACCCCATGTCCTTTATTGAGCTCTGCCTTCTAAATGAATCTCTGTTTCTTTCCAACAGCTGGAGATTAAGAATCATATTTTCTTCTCCCTAATTAACTGGGACGATCTCATTAATAAGAAGATTACACCCCCATTTAACCCAAATGTGGTAAGTATCTTGGTGTTTTCTGGTCTAAGAATAGTGAGATCCAGAAGGTTTCTTGTAGGTCACAGTATAAAGAAGAGCAGATACTGTCTGTAGACTGACTCATTGTCCCCAGGGGAAAGGGTTTTTTTGTTTTTGTTTTTGTTTTTGTTTAATCCCAAGCAAACCTCACTAAATATGAATACATTTATTAAAGACATTGCCAGGCCTGGTAACACATACCTGTAATGCCTGTATCTCAGGAGACTAGAGCAGGGTTCAGCGTGAGGCTGGCCTAGGCTACATAGACCCTGTCATCAATACCTCCTAAACTTTGGAGCCTTTAGGGTTTTAAGCTTCTAGTGGAGTATTGTAGGGCTTAGGATTCCCCATCCTTTGCCCCATGTCTTCTTTTTGACACTGAATATGTCTCCCTTTCCTGTAACACAGAGTGGACCCAGTGACCTTCGGCACTTTGATCCCGAGTTTACCGAGGAGCCAGTTCCCAACTCCATCGGCAGGTCCCCAGACAGCATTCTCATCACGGCCAGCGTCAAGGAAGCCGCCGAAGCCTTCCTCGGCTTCTCCTACGCCCCTCCCGTGGACTCTTTCCTCTGAACACTCTTGGGATGGTTCTGAAGGATTCCCTGCGTGTTTTCTAAGTGTTTCAGTTAGCCTTTGGAGTCGCCAGCTGACAGAACATCTTCAAAGAGAATTTGCACACCTGGAGGCTGGGCAGTCCCGCCGCCACCGACGCACACTGCTCGAGGGAAGCTTTTCGAAGAGCACATCCTCCTCCTCCTCCTCCTCTTCCTCTCCTCCTCTCAGTGAGCTCGTGAGGTTTTCCTTCCAACGTGGTGCTAGCTCCCCGTGAGCGTCAGAGTGCCGACTTAGACAGACACCTTGGTCTCGTTAGAAGGAAGATGCAGGTCTAAGAGGGATCTCCCGCAGGTCTGTCTGAGCTGTGACCACGAATATTCTGCAATGTGCCTTTTCTGAGATCTTGTTAGCTCCAAAGCTTTTTCCTATCGCAGAGTGTTCAGTTTTGGTTGTTGTTGTTTGTTTTGTTTTAATCTTGTGTATTTCCCGCGTGAACAGTGGTGTGAGTGTGCCATGCCTGATCGCAGACAGTTTTGTTGTAAGCATCAATGTGAGACACTACAATGTGGGACATTGTTTGTTTCTTCCATATTTGGAAGATAAATTTATGTGTAGACTGGTTTTTTTTTTTTTTTTTGTAAGATATACTTAATAACTAAAAATCTATTGAAATGGTCTTGCAATGACATGCATCCAGATGCTTAACAGAAGCATTGCTGCTACAAATATTTCTATTTTTAGAAAGGGTTTTTATGGACCAATGCCCCAGTTGTCAGTCAAAGCCATTGGTGTTTTCATTGTTTAAAACGTTACCTGTAGGATGGGCATTATTTATGTTGTTGTTTTTTTTTTTGCATTCCTGATTATTGTATGTATCTTGTAAAGAAAGTCTGTACATTGGGTTATAACACTAGTATATTTAAACTTACAGACTTATTTGTAAACCATCATTTTAATGTACTGTAATTAACATGGTTATAATATGTACAATTCCTCCTCCCTACCACACAACTTTTTTTGTGTGCAATAAACCAATTTTGGTTTGCAATAAAATCTTGAAAAATATTTGCATAAATTGTGTCATGTGTTGCTTTGGGTTTGGGAGATGGGGGGCAAAGAACTGATCAATTAAAAAATTTGAAAAGACCTTGGTAATTGTTGGGGATCTCCAGCTGGGGGCCCCATTCCATGCTCAGGTCTCCTCCCATTCCAGACCCGGCCCCTTCAGAAAGCCCGCCAAGCAGCAGCCCTTTCCTGCAGCCCCTTCCTGCAGCCCGCCAAGGGTCAGCTCCTCCTCGGGGAGCTGCTTAAGACTATACCCGTAGGCCACTTAAGACCTGGTAGCCAGAGGCTGGAGAGATGGCTCAGCAGTTAAGAGCACTGGCTGCTCTTCCAGAGGTCCTGAGTTCAATTCCCAGCAACCATATGGTGGCTCACAATGAGATCTGGTGACATCTGGTTCTCTCTTCTGGCCTGCGGACATGCAAGCAGAACACTATATATAATAAATACATCTAAAAGAAGAAAAGACCTGGTAGTCATATTTGGCACGTGACTCCTACCCTCCTGAGGGTTACCTAGGAGTTACTTTTTTGCTCTATTCATTAAACCTGGATTTATTGATTCAGTTTGATTGGCTTATTACATTGTTGGTGGTAGCATTTAACAGCCTGAACAAAGGAGCAAGACAGTTTGCTTCCAAGAGCAAAAGCTTCTTAAGTCAAGGAGCATGGGATCTTCAGGGCCCATCCAGGCTCAGATGTAGTTTATTGAGGCTGTTACTGTAACTTTACCATGGAAGGCTTTTCTCAGCATGTGAAGCCTTGGTTGGCTCCCCAACACTAAACACCTATGTTCCATTTTCTTTTCAGAAGTGTTCTGTACTGCTAGTCATTAATCCAGCAAACAAATCCTTTTTAATCTGCCCATCTCATAAAGCCATAAAATAATGTCCTCTGTGCTTATTGACTGTCCCATGAACGGCTTGTCCTGACATTGGCTTACCTTAAGTGACAGGTAATTCTTTTAACAAATAGGAGACTACTCAGGGCTGGGCTCTGGACTCAGTACTAGTGGGACACGTTAGTGAGCAAGACAGGTCAGCCCTCCTGCGTGATGGCTTTGCAAGCAGTTTGTGTGAAAGGGTAATCAGGGTGATTCTGAGAGTGTAGAGTGTCACCAAAGAGGGTGTGCATTCATGTCATAGATGTCCATGTTCCCAACAAGCTTTCTCAGGAATACCCAGAGCAGGCTCAGGAGAAAGGAAGGCGTTCTAATTAGATCAGTGTAAACTAGCATCTCAGGGACCCTCAGGCTGTGGGTCTGGCCTGCCCAGGCCTCCTCCAAGACTCCCTGCCTCACTGGGAATTATGCTCACTGTTAAGGAATCATCTCAAGCCCTCTGGACTTTTCAAAGACTTTCACACAAATCCCTAGCAAATCAGGGCCCTCCAGTGGATGCTGCTGCCACCTGCACCTTTCTGTGAAACTCCATCCTCTCTCTCCTTGTCTTCCCAGTATGCAGCCAGTTCCCCCAAGGGGAAGCTGTGACCTGTCACCTCTGCTGACTGTTGGAAGACCTCCACTTAGCCCCTGCCTGCGCCCCCACTTCCAAGGCTTCTAGAGTCAGCCAGGGTTTGGCTTCCCTTACCCAGTTCTGTAGAGTGTCCTGAGGGTGGGATTGAAGTAAGAAGGTGAGTTCGAGTTCACAGTGGCTACAGATTATAATATGCAGTTGAGACACTAGGCATTAGCTGCATCTTCGGTCCCATACCAAACCCAAACCACAAGAATCTAGACTGTTTTCTAGGAAAACTATGCTTCCAGCTTTGATGGGCAGGTGGCTGGCTTGGTCCCCTTCATTCTCATCAACAACAACAGTTATGAACTATTCCTAGAATAAAAATAATTACACTGTCCTCCCAGGCCAAGGCCAACCTCATTATAGGTTTCCCAATTATGAATTAGGAAGTGTCTTTTTTTTTGTTTTGTTTTGTTTTGTTTTGTTTTTCGTGACAGGGTTTCTCTGTGTAGCTTTGCGCCTTTTCCTGGAACTCATTTGGTAGCCCAGGCTAGCCTCAACTCACAGAGATCCGCCTGGCTCTGCCTCCCAAGTACTGGAATTAAAGGCGTGTGCCACCGCCTGGCTAGGAAATGTCTTTTGTTGGTCTTAATTTTGTTTTTGGCATTTACTTTTTATTTTTTTATTTTGGAGATAAGGTCTCCGTGTGTAGCCCTGGATGTTCTTGAACTTGCTGCAAGGTGGCCTCAAACTCACAGAGATCCATATACGTCTCTGAGGGCTGGGAGTAAAGTCCTGCTCCACTACCTTCACTTTTTGAAAGATAGGATTTCACACAGAACAAGCTAGCCTCAAATGTACCATGCAGCCGAGGATGACCTTGAACCCTTGACCTTTCTGCCTCTACTCAAGTGCTAGGATTATAGGCATGTGCCATCATGCTTGAATTGAAGGTTTTTATTTGTTTGGCTGGTTGGTTTTTTTTTTTTTTCTTTAGTTGGAAATCTGACTTATTAGGGTATAGTCAGTCACTGCATATGATCTGACATGAATTGATCCAGAACCGAAATGTGCCAGAGGAGTCCCAAGTACTATCAAACAAACGAGGGCTTGGATCCACACAACTGTGTAGGAAGTGAACAAGACAGGGACAGAGAAGTCAAGAAAGAACAAGAGATCAATAGACAAATGGCAAATATTTGCTGAGTATCCTGATGCCAAATAACCATGTGCCAAGGTATGGCTTATCTCAGGGAGTGGAGCATGTCCCTGCCAACATGTCCCCAGAGGCTTAGCCTTTGAGGTAGAAGAGAGGACAACCAGTTCGGGGTGTGGCCAAGCACGCTCTTCACCCTAGCATTGGGGGGGGGGGGCAGGAGAACGGAGTCTGGTAAGGAAAGAAGGAAGAGAGGGAGAGAAGGAGGGAGAGGGAGGGAGGGAGGGAAGAAAGGAGACAGTTCACTTCTTCACAGCTCCCTAGCTATGTGTCTGCTCAGCTATGGATATTTGGAGCAACTTATTCAGCTGATCCCCTAAGCTTCAATGTGAATCAATCCTCTGCTACCATGAAGAGCAGTAAGTCATTCTCCTTGAAGGATGGGCCATCTCCTTGGGGAGATGTGACACCCACAAATATATGTAGTGGGTGGCGAATGTGGGATCAAGGGAACTGTGGAAGTCCGGAGGCTGCCTGTGGGCTCTGGGACAGGAAGGCTCTCTAAGAGTCTTACTAACCAACACTAGCTCTGGAAACTTTCTTGGGATGTGCGGTTGGGGAGAGAGACAGTACTAGCCATATGCTGGTCCCAGTGAGCTCTGACTCTCTTCCAGCTCTGTGCTTGATTTCTTCATCCATCATAATAACACAGTGACATCAAAAGTCAGGAAACTGTTTAAGATGGTAGCCTGCTAGTGGGTCAGTGCTGGGTTAGAAGTGAAATCATGGCAGTTTGTCTACAAAGTCTGTCCATGCTGCCTGAAAGATACAACAAAGAGATGCATGCTTGTTGGCTATTTGCACAAGAAATTCACCAAATTAACCCAGCAATGGCGCCATTTCGTATTATACTAGCCAAGAAGATGGACAGAAGAGAGGAATTCTGCAATTATAGATATTATTGGTGGTTGGTGAAAACCTGCTATAAAAACACATGCATCATGAGGATAAATTAGGCTATCGTCTTGGAAACCCCTTCAGCAGTATGAACAAGATGAATATATGTGTAACTTGTGACCCATTGGTTTCACTGCATCACAGACACTGCAAAGAGAGAGCATATGTTCAATAAAAATTCTTGGCTCAGTGGTTAAGAGCACTAGCTGCTCTTTCAGAGGTCTTGAGTTTAATTTCCAGCCATCTACAAGTGGGGTTGGATGACCTCTTCTGGTGTGCAGACATACGTGCAGATAGAACACTCATATATATAAAAAATAAATAAATCTTAAAAATCTCAATACTATTCATAGCAATGTTAAATATATTGGCTCCAAGATAGAACACTTCAAAATGTCCACTAAGAATGAGATAACTAAATTACTAATGTGCTGTCATATAATGGAATACTATACAACAAAGAAGAATCGCTGCTCACATTAGGAAAGAAATCTCACAAACAAAAATTAACCTTTGTGATTTGGTTTATGTAAACTGTGCAAGCAGGCAAACAAGGCGAATTGATTTAGAAGTGAAGATAGGATTACTCTTGAAGAAGATAATATAATGGCTGAGAGGATGCATGCTGAGGGCAGTCTTCTGGTAATACTCATTTCTTAATCTCAGGGGTGGTTTTGATCTTTCATATTTCATTAAGGTCAGGCTGTGTAGTTATAGCACATCCACTTTTTTGTTACTTTATGTGGACAGAATTTTGAACCTGTGTATATGCCCATGGACCATGTGCATGGTGCCTCTAGAGGCCAGAGGAAGGTGTCAGATCCCCTGGAGCTGGAGTTAGAGACAGTTATGAGCCACCGTGTGGATGCTGGGAGTTGAACCTGGGTCCTCTGGAAGAACAGCCAGTGTTCTTAACCACTGTACCATCTATCTAGCCCTGGCATCACATCTGTTTGTTTGTTTGTTTGTTTGAGACAGGGTCCCAATCTTCATCTCAGGCTGGTCTGGAACTCACTATGTAGCCTAGGCCTCCCAAGTTCTGGAATTACAGGAGTGCAGCACCATACACTTTCCTCTACATCTGTTATATAACAATAAAGATGTTACTAAAACATGAGCTGTCATGGAAACAGGCTATTAAGGGGGCGCATAGAAGGGACACTTTACCTAATTTAGGGGTCGGGCATTGGGGCTGAATTCAGACTCTTTAGAAAGTGATGCTGGAGAAACTCAAGTGGGATGTCTATGCAGAGGGAGCTTGTGAAAATGAGGTAGAAAGAAGGGCGTTCCGTGTGCAGGCTCGCAGAGATGATGGGTGGTGGTGGTGTGGTGGTGGTGGTGGTGGAGGTGTGGTGGTGTGGTGGTGGTGGTGTGGTGGTGGTGGTGTGGTGGTGGTGTGGTGGTGGTGGTGGTGTGGTGGTGGTGGTGGTGGAGGTGTGGTGGTGTGGTGGTGGTGTGGTGGTGGTGGTGGTGTGGTGGTGGTGTGGTGGTGGTGGTGATGGTGGTGGTGGTGGTGGTGGTGGTGGAGGTGTGGTGGTGGTGGTGGTGGTGGTGTGGTGGTGGTATGGTGGTGGTGGTGGTGTGGTGGTGTGGTGGTGATGGTGGTGGTGGTGGTGGTGGTGGTGGTGGAGGTGTGGTGGTGTGGTGGTGGTGGTGTGGTGGTGGTGGTGTGGTGGTGGTGGTATGGTGGTGGTGGTGGTGGTGGTGGTAGTATGGTGGTGGTGGTGGTGGTGGTGGTGGTGGTGGTGGTGGTGGTGTGGTGGTGGTGGAGGTGGTGGTGGTGGTGGTGATGGTGGTGGTAATGGTGGAGGTGGTGGTGGAGGTGGTGGTGGTAGTATGGTGGTGGTGGTGGTGGTGGTGGTGGTGGTGGTGGTATGGTGGTGGTGGTGGTGGTGGTAGTGGTGGTGATGGTGGTGGTAATGGTGGAGGTGGTGGTGGAGGTGGTGGTGGTAGTATGGTGGTGGTGGTGGTGGTGGTATGGTGGTGGTGGTGGTGGTGGTAGTGGTGGTGGATAGAATCAACAGGACCTCTGCCAGAGGAAGAGACTCTCAATTAGGATCCTAATCTAGTTCTCCCAAGCAGCTTTCTAGCTGAGGCAAACAGTAACTGGGGCCAACCTCTGCTGAGCTGTTTCTCCGGGAGGAGACATGCAATCAGTGCTCTCCCAGAAGACCACCGGTCCAGGAGGAATCAAGATGTGAAAGGCTGTTGTCGCCCTCTCCACCATTGCCTCTTCGGGTTTTCCCTCTTTCCTAGAATTTCGGAGATCTGCAAGTGGTGGAGAATGAATTCACATCAGACTGCACTGTTAGCGTTCTCAGAGAGGAGAGTACGTGGAGGAGAGGCTGAGGTTCCAAAGGAGCAAGGGAGAGTTTTACCCCAAGGAAAGTAATCAAAAGGAGGATGAGGAGGGTGGGTGAAGAGAGCCGTAGGGCACTGACGTTTTAACAAGGCCATCCTAGTGATGGTGGCCAGGACAACAGAGAGAGTGGGTGTTTTGTTTTTGTTGGTTGGTTTTTGTTTTCTGTTTTTCGAGACAGGTTTTCTCTGTGTAGCTTTGCGCCTTTCCTAGAACTCACTCTGTAGCCCAGGCTGGCCTCCAATGAGAGTGGGTATTTTGAAGGTCCCTAAATCGATGGGAGCTTTGGAGACAAGGAAGAAGGGCGACTCCAAAGAGAGAATATTTATTATTTCCTTAATGAAATGTGTTTCACTGATTAAAGTGTTTGTCACAGCTGCAGTGGTTTCTGGAACAAAGGCCAGCTGCCCGGCTGATCGATAACCATTCAGGTTAATTGGCAAAAGGGCAAAGGTTAGGATACAGTCCATCTCTACCTTACCCTGCTGAGGAATCTTTGTCTTCATCCAGTCAAAAATTCTATTGTACCCACCGTGAGTTCTTTGGGGTTTTGTTTGTTTTTGTTTGTTTGTTTTCTAGGAACATAATGATGATAACATATTTCCAGGCACTACTCAGAACAATAAAAAAAAAAGTGCTCATTGAAATCAGTTAAGCTGAATTTGATAAATTATTTAAGTGTTTTTCTCACTGCAAGGGAACTGTGAACTAATTACCTAAACCAAAAACGGAACAATTGCTCAGACTCCCACCGTGGCTTTAACGTGTTCTGTGCTTGGCTACTGTGGCCGTGACACAACCTTTAGATTGTAACATGGCTAACTTACATACGCTACCCTGTTTTCCACTCGATTCCTGTGAAGGACTCTAGCACAAGGCTGGAGTGATGTCAGTATTTACTAGGAGTTTATCTGTTACATAGCGTTCAGGCAGATTGTGTGTGTGTATGTGTGTCTGTGTTTGTGCACCCTGGTAACCACAGAGTCTGATGGGCAGGGTTCTCGGGTTTGCTTTCTTCTCTGTCCTCTGTCCTGGGCTCCACCTGGTTTGTTCTGGCAGGCACGATGATGATGTATCGTGACAATATACAAGGTACAGTCTGTTCACAAGAAGACATAAATGCAGACAGGCACTTGCTGTGAAAGGTAGATCAAGGATCATCAGCATGAAGGTGGAGCACTTCATGCACGAAGTTTTATAGAAAGGATGAGTGGCTGCCAATTGGTTTTAACGTAATTTTTTATGTTTTAACATAATTTCTGATACAAGCTATTTTCTACATTTATTTATTTATTTATTTATTTGTTTGTTTGTTTATTTGTTTGTTTGTGTGTGTGTGTGTGTGTGTGTGTGTTTGAAACAGGGTTTCTCTGATAGCCTTGACTGTCCTAGAACCTCCTTTTGTAGACCAGGCTGGCCTCAAACTCCCAAAGATTTGTATGCCTCTGCCCCCCGGATGCTGGGATTAAAGGCATGCACCACCATGCCCAGCTATATATTTTTTTTCTGCCTTTTAAATATTTTTAATTCTGTGAAACTCCTAAGCACATGTATCAGGTATATTGACCTTGTCCATCCACTACCACCTCTCTCCACACCCATCCCTTCTCCTTCCCAGCTGCATGTCTTCTTTCTGTTAGTAATTAACTGTTATTAATGAGCCCCTGAGTCCAGTTGCTGCTGCCCGTGTGAGCGTGGTTGTGTGGCCATCCCCTGGAACATGAGCAGCCTAGAGTGGCTGTGACCCCCAAGGAGAGTAACTTCTATAGCCATCAACAGTTAACAGTTCCTCAGACAGGGATGGGTGCTCCTGAGATATATATATACACATAACCGTTCTTGATTCTTAGCATAGAATTCTGGAGGCGAAAGTCATGAACTAACCTGAACGAAAGCACTGGATTCCCGGCATAAAGCCATGTTGTCTGCACGCCTCACTACGAACCTATCACGGACACAAGAATCAAATTACATTTGACATAATTAGATAAACTAACATTAAGCTCAAAACGATTTGGGATCCAAATTGAAGAACAATGACTGGGTTTTCTTCTGAAAGGTCATCAAAAGGGAGACAAACAGAAATTATTTCAGCCTTAAATTAAATTATAACCTGCCTAATAATGGACACTTTGGGGGAAGTTAGAGCAAATGTATTTCTTCAGATCAAAACTATACATTTTTATAAAGCATATAGGAAACAAAAGATGAGATGAGATAAGGACAGAGTTAACAAGACGTTTTAGTTTTTGTTTGTTTGTTTGTTTGTTTTATGCCCGAGCTGAGGACTGAACCCACTGAGCTAAATCCCCAATGATGTTTTCATTTTAAAGTTTATACATAGATAGTACATTCATGTTAGATAACATGATGGGTGGAAACTGGGTACCAGTTTCATAAACATCTCTCTCTCAACCATCTTCATCCCAGTTTATCTCGTCTGGAAGGTTATTTACCCTCCAGGTGTGTGTATACCAGCATAAAGGCTTCCAAAAATGGGTGCTTTTAAGTTAGAATTTAAAGCAACCGTTTCTTGGTCTTTTGAATACAACTAAGTCCAGAACTTTATCTTTGTGTATATCTGTATGTGTGTGGTATGTGCTCATGTGTGTGAACAGGGCGTGTATGTGGAAACCAGAAAACACTGAGTGTTCTGTTCTGTCACTCGCCATGTTATTCCCATGAGACAGGAGCTCTCACTGAACCTGAGGCTGGGCTGGAGGCCAGCGAGATCCAGCTATCCTCCTGTCTCCCCACCACAGGGCTGGAGTCACAAGCATCCATGGCCAAACCTGGCTTTTCATATGAGTGTTGAAATTCAAACTCGGGTCCTCATGTTCATGTGGCAAGCACTCTTACCCAGTGAGCTATCTCCCCAGCCCAAGGCTAGGGAAGGGAGGAGATACCAGGTTGATTTTTAATAAACAAGTTATCCACATTGCTTATTGTTTTGGAAGTTCACTCAAGCTGGTTTGTGGTGGTGCACACCTTTAATCTCGACACTTAGGAGGCAGAGAGGAGGATCTCTGTGAGCTCAAGGCTGGCTTTTGTGATAGAGTGCTGAATGACACATTGATTTGGCATGAGTTTTATGGTGTACACAGTCTTTTATGGTACACACAGCCTTTGTCATCTGGTGCTGAGTATAAGCAGAGAGCTGATTTTTCTGCTGCAGGAACACATAAATAAAAGTGGGAGATGCCCTGAGACATGAGTATTGGCTTGCAAGGTTGACCTTTGCACTTAGACGTACTGCCCAACCGCTTATCCTCCGGTATGCAAAATTACCCTAGCAACAAGCTTTCGAAGCACTCCATCACTGTGATTTTCCTGTCACTTCTCTGAGGCATACCGGAATATTGTCCCAATGGTGTGCTCTGATTATGGAATACTTTTCCTTCCAAGCATTTCTACATTCCTGTGAGTCACTGTCCGAATCATCTGTCCTTTTCAATTACATAGAACTAAAAAAGTGTCAAAAGGGGAGCTCTGGAGATCCAGGGAGCATAAATAATGCCTGCAGAAGCCATGCTTTCAAATCATATCGGAATAAGGCAATGAGATTCACAGGGATTACATGGTTTCACAGACAAATTTAAAATAAAAGTATAATGAAAAAAATTTTAAAACAAAACCTTTCTTTTCTTTTCTTTCTTTTTTCTCTTTCTTTTTGCTAAATAAAATGAGTCTGGGCATAAACATCTGCAGATTTTTTTTTTAAGTCTAATTCCACAGACAATTATGTAAAATTCCACAAATTATCCCTCCTTTGCATCCCTGTCCATTTGTTAGCTAGGAGAAATAACAATTAACAAAAACTCCAAACATGGAGGACTGAGAACTCTCCTTCCAATTATACAATAGGAATGGGCTTTTTTTTTTTTTTTTCTGTATTTTTTGAAAACTATGTGTGTGGGCAGGGTAGGGCACAGATATGTGCATATAAGTGCAGGTGTCCGTGGAGTCCAGGGGCATTAGGGGTTACCCTGGAGCTGGAGATTTATGCAGTTGTGAGTCACCCAACATGGATGCTGGGGACCTAATTCAGGTTCTCTGGGAGAATAGATGCTTTTAAACTATCGAACTCTCTCTCCAGCACCTGGGATGGGCTTCTAAGAGAAACAATAATTTGGCATCTAGTAACACAAAGATTGCCCACAAGTTGATACTGTTCCTAGCTTCTAAACATGTTCACACCCATGGCCCTAATTTGCATTAGGATTCTATTACTAGTTTTGGAAAGGAAGTAGGTATTGTGTCAAACAGTCCTCTATAGCAGATGACAGAGGAATGTGTTCTCTCCTGCACCACTCGTTAATGGTGATTAGCTCTTCAGTGAGGATGCAGCCCTATGAGCTCCTTTCCCCATCCATGATGCGGCGTTGATGGGTCCAGACTTGTGCAGTAGCTGCTGCTGCTGCTGTGAGTTCATGGGTATCACAGCAAGGGCCTTTCTAGAGACCTGTTATAGCTCTCCATCCCACCCTCTGTCCCTTACATTCTTCTTACTCTCTCTTCTTTGAAGTTCATCAAGCCTTGAAAGGAGAGATATAGATCCTTCCCAACCCCACCCACCCCCACACCCCCACACCCCACCATCCCACACCCCCCACCACCCTATACCCCCCACCATCCCACACCCCCACCACCCCACACCCCCATCTGCCCACACCCTCATCCCCCAATCCCCCTCCGTCCTCCCATACCCCCAACACTCCACCCCCACCCACCCCCACCGCCACACACCCCCCCCTTAGGGCTTAGGGCTGAAGTTGTTCACTCTCAGCAGATCATGTTAAAAAATGCTTAAGAACTCCAGTGCATGGTCTTATCTGGAGCCCTGCAAACCTCTCTAGTTTCCAGAGATGAATCAAGGAGACACAGTGTTCCAGCCCAGAATTCCATTGCTTGGTTTTATTTGATTTCTTTAGACCTGAGGCCAGACTCCATAGAGATTTTATCTTGTTTTGTTTGGGTTTGTTTTACTGAGACGGGGTCTCACTGTGTGATGTGACCTGACTGATCTGGGACTGTTTTGGAGACCAGGATGGCATTGAACTCACAGAGATCCACTTACCCTTACCAACCTTAGTGCTGGGATTAAGGGCCTGCACCAAACAAACCTGGCTCTCTCAGGATTATTTTTTAAAGGCTTTCTTGTTACTTAGTTGTGTTAGTTTTAGACACACATCACTGTATACATTTATTTGCATCAACTTTGAAAATTCATTCTATCTGAAAGCAGGAAAGTAATTTTTTCTTCTTCTTTTTTTTAATCCGAGAGATTATGAGATATGCCCCATCCTGCTAATCCTTCATGTGAAGAAAATTTATGCATGTTCAAGTAATTTAAAATATTAGGTATGAAAAGACTGAGTAGGTAGCTCAGACCAGGGTTCAATTCCTAGCACCAAGAAAAGTTAGTTTTTAAGGAATAAAAGAAATTCAAAATATTATCTTAGTATTTTTGCCTACATGTGTGAGGGTACTGCTTTTGTGTGAGCCAGAGTCTCACTCTGTAATCAAACTAGCCTAGAACTCAAAATCCTCTTGCCTTAGCTGACTGGGCACTGGGATTTCAAGTGTTCAATATGATGTCCCAGCTATTTTACCTTTCATGGAAGACAATCAGCCTGTTTTTGTTGTTGTTTTGTGGTCTCAGACACACAAAGAGATCATAATTTTTTTGTGAGTAAGGACAAATTTATCATTGACACAAGTCATGTGATTTGTTTATACAAAAACACAGCACCAAAAAAACAAGCCAGGTGGACCAAGAGACATCTGCCTATAATCCCAGGGGATTGGGAGTCCAAGGTCACCCTTGGCTACACAACCAGCTCCAAACCACCCTAGACTCCATGAGACTCTGTCCCCCAAAATGAAATAAACAAAGCAAAAAACTTCAAGGCATAAATGAATGGGCTTATCAGGGGATCCTCCCATAGCATCTACCACCAAAACTCAATAGTGTACTTACACCCTAACAGTGATGAAAACATCCTAGTGTTTATATTAGCCTATGTAAGCTATCCACAACAACGGGGTTTGTTATGTCATTTCCCCGCATGTACACAATGTATCTGGATCATATTTATTCTCCTTATCCTCTCCTGTCCCGTGTGTGTGTGTGTGTGTGTGTGTGTGTGTGTGTGTGTCCCAATGCATTTCATTATGGTTGTTCACTAGAGTATGGGTGGAAGTTGAAAAACATCAGGAATATAAAGAGTCAAGAGATTACTCTAACACAGACACAAACATTCCATAGATACACTAAGAGGACCAGGATGGGGATATTGCTTGGCTGGTAGATGCCTGCCTGGCACTTGGTGGACCCTGGGATACACCCAGCCCTACGTAAACCTGGTATGGTTACAAAGGCTTGTCATCTTAAATCTTGGAGGTGGAGACAGGAGTTCAAGTCATTCTCTACCACGAAGCAAGAGGCTGGCCTAAGCTACATGAGACCTTGTCTATAAATAAACAGATAGGGGTTTGGGGATTTAGCTCAGTGGTAGAGCGCTTGCCTAGCAAGCACAAGGTCCTGGGTTCGGTCCTTGGCTCTGGAAAAATAAATAGATAGATAGATAGATAGATAGATAGATAGATAGATAGATAGATAAAATTAAAAATAAATAAATAAAATAAATAAACAAATAGAATCTGATACAAAAAGATATACTAATATGCCAAAACTTTCAAAGACATGGGGTTTTTGAAATTTTTCTACAGGTTTCTATAAATTTCCTGTGGAAATCCTAAAGGGAGTTTTGAGGGGAATTGACAAAAGCCAAAAGTCAAGTACTTACGAGAATTCTATTCACTAATATTTCATTTAACACTTGTCTATAAGTCAGCAGGGGTGTCTACAGTCAACAAAGTATGAGAATTGTCTAACTCCAAGTCAATGAAGTAACTGGGTTATTTTTCAAATAAGCTTAGGAAGTGAAGACTAGTATCTTTTTTGTTTGTTTGTTTGTTTGTTTGTTTGTTTTTTGAGACAGGGTTTCTCTGTGTAGCTTTGTGCCTTTCCTGGAACTCACTTTGGAGAGTAGGCTGGCCTCAAACTCACAGAGATGCGCCTGGCTCTGCTGGGATTAAAGGCGTGGGCCACCACTGCCCGACTTGAAGCTATTTCAAAATCTTTAAGTTTTAAAGTAAACACTAGATAATCGGATATGCAAAGTGAAATGTGCGCTTAAAAAAAAAAAAGCTCAAGAATACTAAGTCATGTGATCAGAAGTCCCATGATCAGCTGATTCACTAGTTAAGTACACAATGGGTACCTCAAGTTGAGGGGAACTTTTCTGCACATACACCCATATCATGAATCGATAGCATCCCCTGGAGCCCCAGAGTTGGAGCCTTGAATGATGAGATGGATTTTAGGGAGTGTTGGGGAGGTGATCAGCACGTAAGATGAGCTATCTATTTCCAGAGGGTTTTTGTGCTGTTACTTCCCAAGACATCGTCTTATTAGCGAGTCAGACTGAGTATTGGAAGTGATAACACAGCTGTGGAGGAAAAGGAAAGACAGATTTGGAGCCCATGTTTCTCAGTCTTCTTGGCCTGGCATTCTAACAGCCTTACTGAGTGGTGAGCAGAGGCTATTGACTGACCAGCTATTTTAGGATCCTTGCCTATGAGTCTTGAGACAGGCAGAATGAGCAAGGCAAGAGTCTTGAAACCGGAGAAATGAACCAAAGGTCGGCAGTAAATAACTTTAGAATGTGTAGCTCAAGCATGAACGGGCCATTTCAAAGTGAATAGCACCATTAAAGTTGGTTGCAAGTCTCCACAGTCTTGGCTTCTCCCGTTTAATGGTGTCCAAGGTCTGCGTTTAAGGGCCAGCCACATGCACAACAGTTCACACAGAGCTGCTGTAAAAATCAAATGAGGTTGGCAAGGTGGCACTCGCCTGTCTGTAATCCTAGCCTTCCTGAGACAGAGGCAGGAGGATGGTGGCAAGATGGAAGCCAGCCTGGGCCACACTTTATGAATTTCTGGACATTATCTTACCTCATTGACAGCTTCTTCGGCACTCCCTAAAGTTCTTCCCAGCATGCACGGGTCTCATGGGGGCCTTTTCTCAGTCCCTGATATGGTTGGATATATATGAAAGCCTTTCCTTTGTGTGCCCATTATACATCTACCTAACAATTAGCTGATCACGTGCCTCCGATCACGTCATACTGAGACTCTGTGTCAAAGAAACAGAACGGAATCAAATAACAACTTTTTACATAGAAAGGCTTAATTTAAATCTTCTAATAAAAAATTCAAACGAACGAAAGAACGCTCAAACAGAATAACTATTCTAGCTTACTTGATAACATTGGGCCATTAAGTTAGTTATTAATCAGTCTTCAGCGCCACCTACTGAACAGAAGAGCATAATCTTAGGTTCATTTTGAGCATCAACATGGACAATATTCTACATATCTCTCTATCAGCGCTTTTATGCACAAAGATTGTTAGCACATTTTTTTTTTCAAATCATGAAATAAAATCTTTTTTTTTTCCTAGTCCGATCCTTTTGTAAGTCATGACCAAAAGGCAAGAGCCAATTTTAAAACAAGAATTCATAGTCTACTTGGAATGTCTCGCCCTAGACAGCTGTCCTAGCCAGAATTTCAATTCGGGAGTTGAATGTTATAGCTCATCTAACATTGAACATTTTGAAGATCTCTGTTTCCCTCTTCCTCTTCTAGGGTACTCAGGGTGTCATGCCCACACGTGAAGCATCCCTTGCTGTGGTTTGACCTCTCTTAGCCTCTCATGCTCTTCCCAGATCAATACAAGATAAATCTAGTGAGTGTTTTATGAAGGTCGGATCCTGCACTGTTGCCAGAAACATAACAATAAATAAAACAGAGCATGGGCCTCATCTTCAGGGACCGTTCAGTCCAGTTAGAGAAAAGTCTGGCAATCAAATGACCACACAAACGTCCTTGACTCATTTGGCTCTGGAAATGAGAATGTTTTATGTATTGCAGCAGAGCAAAGATCTAACTTCCCTTATGAGCATGTGCATGCATGCATGCATGCATGCGTGTGTGCGTGTGTGTGTGTGTGTGTGTGTGTGTGTGTGTGTGTGCAGCTGATGCTGTAAAGCCAGAAGACTTCTGTTGAAATCAGCAACTTGAAGACAGAGGTTGTCCCCATTGCTCTTTTACACGTGAAACAGCGGGGGTTCAGAGCCCAGAACACCCAGATCTGAAGCCTGTGGCACTTACTATTTTATGATATCAAGAATATCTCCTCAATCTCACTGTTTTATGTAAAAATGTAAATACTGCCACTATTTTAAAGAGGAGCAGCCATGACTATTATATCATGTTATGTGTAGTA
The DNA here is from genome assembly GCF_903995425.1 of Onychomys torridus. Lineage (NCBI taxonomy): Eukaryota > Metazoa > Chordata > Mammalia > Rodentia > Cricetidae > Onychomys > Onychomys torridus. The sequence goes on along the minus strand of NC_050461.1, from coordinate 32,646,237 downwards.
ACTGATCAGTCAATATTTTTTCCTAAATGACCACAAGATATTTAGTTTACCACTCCAATTGTACTTAAAAGTTGAGGGTTGGGGATTTAGCTCAGTGGTAGAGCACTTGACTAGCAATCGCAAGGCTCTGGGTTCGATCCTCAGCTCAAAAAAAAAAAAAAGAGTTGAAAATTATTGTAAAAATTTAAAAATGAATAAAAACTTAAACAACTAAAATTAATATAATGTAAAAGCTTGAGAGCATAGTATATATTTAGGGTTTTCTTATATGTGTGTCTGTTTATGTGTATGTGTATATATGTACAAGAGCATATGAACATGTATGCATGTGCATGTCAAAGCCTGACCTTGACGCTGGAGGTCTTTCTCAAATGCTCTAGACCTTATTCTTTGAAGGCAGGATCTGTCAATTGAATCCAGAGCTCATTCTCATCCACTTACCTAGTTGCTCCAAGATCCTTCTCTGTGATAAAGTTGCAGGCAGGCTATCACACTCACCCAGCATTCATGTGAGTTCTGGATATTGAACTCTGATCCTCAGACTTTGTGTGCAAACACTCTATTTACAGAGCCATCTCCAGAGCTGACGCTTGCCTTTGAATACAAACGCAAGTTGTTCCCTTTTTAAAGACACACCGTGACTACACCTCAGTTCTCAGTAGCCCCAGCAGCTGGGCTAATATTATAAATCTAATTGTCCAGATGAAGGGAGACTGCACAGGTTAGTTTTCTAAGGGACACGTGGAATAAACTTGACTTCTGTCTAGACTTCAGACTCACGCACGTTGCCATCCATCTTGCTCTGCAGGCTATCAGATCATTTCCCTGTCTTCATACAGAGGCAACGTATTGAATGCTGTTCCAGTTATGAGTGTTGTCATTATGGGTGTGTGTGTGTGTGTGTGTGTGTGTGTGTGTGTGTGTGTGTGTGTGTGTTATTTGAGTGTGCAGATGTGGTTTGAGTATAGGTGTCTGAATGTGTGTGTATGTGTATGAATATGTGTAAGCTAGTATGAGTGTAGGCAAGTGTGTGTGTGAATGTGTGTGGGTGGGTGGGTGGGAATTTTTGGAATGTGATTTGAATGTTTATATGTGTGTGACTGAGTATGTGAGTGTGTATGTGTGTATAAGTATGTATGTGAATGTACCTGCAAGTATGAAAGTATATATGAGTATCTGGCTGTGTGTGTGTGTGTGTGTGTGTGTGTGTGTGTGTGTGTGTGTGTGTTTTGTTGTTGTGTTACTTTTAAAAACAGGGCATCACGTAGCCTTGGCTGGCCTTAAATTCTATGTAGCTGAGGATGACCCTGAACTTCTGATCTTCCTTCCCCTACCTGTGATTGTGACTGGTTATCCTGTACTGGGGACTGCAGCTTCATGCATGCCAAGCAAGCATTCCACCAAAGTCTCTTAATAATAGAGTTTTTTAAATTTTTAATTAAACACATACACGTTTATACACTCATCCCAAAGACATCCCAGAAGGAAGGACCAAGTTGCAGCGCTCCATTGCTTCAGCTGCGTGCAAGCCTTAGGTACTGGAGCATTGGGTTGGTGCTGCCCTCCGGAGGTTGTACAGGGAACAACAACACCAACCTTGCTCTTGCGCTTACAGAAAGACAGAAGCAAAATCCAAGGCAGGACTGGCTGACCCCATATTTCCACTACATGGAGGCTCATGGGGTGACAGGTGCAAAGAGCACACACTTCTCTGATGTGACATGTTATCCCTCATAGTCGCCTGTTAGCTGGTTTCAACCACTGGTCCTCTCTCTTGCCTCAGAAAATGTGAGGCTGCTAATATTTTCTCCTCATTTCCCCCACAGTGAGTTAGGAGCTGAGGATCCTTTTCAGGCTGCTCCTAGAATCTAGGCCTAGATTGATCAGGTCTGTTAACTTAAGGACACACCACACCACACTGTCTATGCCTGTGCGCTCTAGCTCTTATGGTTATTTCTCTGTACTGAAGCTTACCCTGGCCATGGGTTTGTTACTTTTCTTCTCTCTCTGCTGGCTGGGTGGCTCCTCCCTGGCTGGATGCCTGGTAACAGGATTTAGGGAAGAAGAAGGGCAGTGCAAACCTGAGTGAGGGGCTCTGTTTCCAGAAGGAATGTCCGATTTCCAGATGGTGTTTCCGTTACACCACCACATCTGTGACATCAGGAGACTGAAAGTAAGAAGTAAGGCTAGCAGGAGAATGGTGAGTGGCTGCAAGCAGCCCCCCACCCCCACCCCACGCCAAACACACTCTGGGAGCTGTGGCCAAGTGCAAGTGCATGGTTCATGTGCTCATCTGTAGCAGGCTTCCTTTGGGGCCACCAGCCAGCTCCCAAATCGTGACACGGAGACTTGTTTTTAGTTCCGATGCTCAGTCTTATCTCAGCTCTTGTTTTAACCTGTTTCTCTTCATCTATGTTTTGCCTTGGGCATTTTTATCTTTCTTTCATTCTGTATGTCTTCTTTTCCTGTTTCCTCTGTGTCTGGCTAGCTTCTAACCCTGGGCATCTTCCTCTCTTTCTCCCTTGTTCTTTTCCCCTGAGAATGGATTTTATTTATTCTCTCTGCCTGCCAGCCCTGCCTAACCCTCCATTGCCTAGCTATTGGCCATTCAGCTTTTTATTAGAGCAGTCAGGTGCCTTAGGCAGGTAAGGTAAAAAAAAATAGCAACACCTATTTCATAATTAAACAAATACGTGTAAACATGTGTAACATCTCTTTGCCCAGTTAAACAAATGCAGCATAAATAAATGAAACACATCTTTACCTAGTTAAAGTAATATTCCACACCACCCATATGCAGTGAGAACATGGAGCCCCTGCAGCAAAAAGACCCTTCAGAAGCGACAACAGTCAGAATCACAGCCTTGGGTTCCAAATCCACAATCAAGGTCTGTAAATATTTGGGAGGGGGGAATTCTGTGACTGTACTAAATTTGGGATAGATTTTTTTTTCTAACATTTTCCCAAATGTCATGTGACAACTATTTGCATATCTAGTACCTTGCATTAGAGACTCCAGATTGTCTCGAGAAGGTTATAGTATATGAGAAATGTACACCAGTTATCTGCAACTGTCATGCCCTTTTATATTGTGGATTTAGTATCCACTGTGGGGGATGGATCTGAGACCAGTGTCCCTGATTGATGGCTCAGCCTGTGATTCCTGGCTCTGTGGGCCCTTTAAAAGAGACATGACAGATCAGCAGGATGACTCAGTGGTAAAGGTGCTTGCCACTAAGTCTCACAGCTGATTCTCACAAGTTGTTCTCTGACTTCCACATGTGTACATGTGTGACATGGTGCCTGCATGTGAGCATACTAGATAGATAGACAGACAGACCACAGTCAGATAGATAAATGTAAACCTTAAAAAAGTGTAACAAAATTAGTGAAAGTCTTGAGAAATGGTCCATTAAAGACCCCTTGTCCCCAAATATGCTGGCTGAGGGCAAGTGAGGGGCCAGGCCCTAGAAGACTTCTCCCTGGGCTCTGGAAGGGAGCCCTGTTTGGGCACCAAGGTCACTGAGCACAGAAAGACAGAAACTGAACTAGATCACACATCCTTGGAACCTAGACACACTGATCAGATACTCTCTTGTCTCAGGGGATTTCCCAGTTTCTTCCCTCTTCCTGAAAGGCTGCCCTCCCACCCCGCTACCCCCCAACCCCACTCCCACCCCCACCCCGTGCTACTCCTTCTCACTTCTGAGGTAAAGCTGTGATCCCTCCTCCATCTGAAGTAGCTGCCTATATACGAGCTATTCTCTCTCCCTGGAGGGTCTCTTTATCCTCCACATCCTGCAGCTATGGTAACTGTCTCCTCTCGAATAGGAGCAGCGGCCTTGGCTGTCACTGCTCCTTAGTCCCTCACATCATGTGCCCGGCATGCAGCAAGTGATCAGCACAGGTGCGTTGAATGAGTGGATTCTTCAATCACGTTACAGACTTTCTAGACATCCCGAACCATCTGTGTTCGAGAACATCAACAGTGGTGGTGATTGTTGTTGAATCTGTTGTGTGGGGTGGCTCCTGGTGAATCTGTCAAGACACAATTCTCAGACACAATTCTCAGCATCCTCACACGAAATCATGAGACCAGAAAGAAAGTAAGGGCCCTAATATGACATTCAGCAGAGTCGGAACTCAGAGATCACTGACAGACACAAACCCATGGAAACTGATAATAAATATAAAACACATGAAAACTGTTAGTAAATATAAAGTTTCAGACAAGAGTCCGGAGGACCAGCTTCACAACTATACAGTTGAGGAAGCTGGAGTTAACAGCACAGAAGAAAATTAGACCAACGAATTACCATCTCACCTTGAAGCAGAGAACATGAAGTTTCCACTAGTCACTCAAGACCAGCCCAGGCTACATATTGAGGGTAAGGCTAGCCTGGGCTACATGAGACTCTGTCTCAAACAAACAACAGCAGCAACAAAATTTTTCCAAAAATCTTACATACTCTTAAGCTGACCACTCTGGCCCAAGGCAAACAGAACATGTTCACAATGAAACAATGCCATCAGAACAAAGCTTGGTTTCCGGCAGACCACTCAGGGAGTGGGGATATAGAGTTCAGAGATAGAGGACTTTTCCTTGATCCCCAGTACCACACATACACACACACACACACACACACACACATTTTTTTTTTAATACTTGTTTTTGTTTTTGGAGACAGGGCCTCACTGTGTAGTCCTGGCTGCCCTGGGAGTCACAATATAGACCAGACTGGCCTGGAACTCATAGAGATCCACCTGCCTCTGCTTCCCTAGTGCTGGGATTAAAGGTGTTCACCACTACAGCTGGCAAAAACCCAAATTTTGAAAGAAATGTATTCATTTATTTTATGTGTATGAGTGTTTTGCCTGCATGTATGTCTGTGCACCACATATGTACAGTGCCTAAGGAAGCCAGAACAGGGCATTGGATGCCCTGGGACTGGGAGCTGGTAGTTGCCACACTATTAGTCACCGTACAGGTGCTGGAAACCCAACCAAGAAACTCTCTGCAAGAGCAATAAGTGCTCTTAACCACTGAGCAATCTTTTCTGTGCCCCCTAAACCCAATTCTTTATAGAGTCCATTCATATTAAAATGAAAAAGACTAGAAAGGGTCTGAAGCCACATTCCAAAGGCAGAAACCCTGTCTGTCTAATCTGGAGAAGGGAGGGGAGTTTGGGCTGATATCTAGCCAGAGAAAGGAATGAAGACATGGAGCATAATGGTTACCTGCTGAGGGCTATGAGGTGGGATAATCCTACCGCCTTAGTTTGGGGCTGTGGTTCTCAACCTATGAGTTGTAACCCCTTGGCAAATTTCTAACTCCAAAAATATTTACATTGTGATTCATAACAGGAGCAAAATTATAGTTATGAATTAGTAATGAAAATAATTTTATGGCTGGGGGTCACCACAACACAACAAACTGTATTAAAGGGTCGCAGCATTAGGAAGGTTGAGAACCACTGGTTTAGGGTGACTGTTGCTGTGATAAAACACCATGACAACAGCAAGTTGGGGAGGAAAGGGCTTATTTGGTTTACACTTCCACATCACAGTTCATCAATGAAGAAAGTCAGGACAGGAACTCAAACAGGACAGGATCCTGAAGACAGGCACTGATGCAGAGGCCATGGAGGGGTGCTGCTTACTGGCTTGCTCTACATGTCTTTCTCAGCCTGCTTTCTTATATAACTGAGGACCACCAGCTTAGGGATGGAACCACCCACAATGGGCTGGGACCTCCCCTACCAATCACTAATTAATAAGATGCCCTTCAGGCTTGCCTATAGCCCATCTTTTTTTTTTTTTTTTTTAAACCTTTTTTTTTAAAAGATTTATTTATTTATTATGTACACAAAAGAGGGCACCAGATCTCATTATAGATGGTTGTGAGCCACCATGTGGGCACTGGGAATTGAACTCAGGACCTCTGGAGGAGCAGTTAGTGCTCTTAACCTCTGAGCCATCTCTCCAGGCCCACCTATAGCCCATCTTTACAGAGGCATTTTCTCAATGGAGGTTCCTTCCTCTCTGATGACTCCAGTTGTGTCAGATTGACATAAAACTAGCTGGCACATGCCGGGCGGAGGTGGTGCACGCCTTTAATCCCAGCACTCAGTAGGCAGAGTCAGGCCGATCTCTGTGAGTTCGAGGCCAGCCTGGTCTACAGAGCGAGTTCCACGGAGCAACCCTGTCTTGAAAACAAACAAACAAAAACAAAAACCAAACTAGGGAGCACACCTACAATGGGTGAAAACCAAAGCCATGCAGTTCTGCAGCCATTCTCCGGGCAATCAGCACTACCTGTGTTCACGACAATTCCTTCTTATGGCAGGGTGTGGTAGTTTGAATGTGTTTGGCTCCCTTAAGCTCAGGGAATGGCACTATTAGGAGGTGTGGCCTTGTTGGAGGAAGTGTGGTCTTATTGGAGGAGCCTGGATGACGCATGCCTTTAATCCAGACCTTGAGGTTGGAGGGCACACCTTTAATCTGGGCCACACCTTCTGCTGGAAGGATGTCACTGTCTAGACGGGCTTTGAGGTTTCATGTACTCAGGATACAGCTCCATGTGTCAGTCAACTTCCTGATGCCTCTGAGTCAAGATGTAGGACTCTCAGCTCCAGCACTATGTCTGCCTGCATGCTACCATGCTCCCTGCCTCAATGATAATGGACTGAGCATCTGAAACTGTAAGTGAGCCCCCTCAATGAAATGTTTTTCTTTATGAGCATTGCTGTAGTCATGGCGTCTTTTCACAGCAATAAAAACCCTAACTCAGGTGACCCTAGGCTTTTGTGACTTTTATCTGACAGTGTTGGGGATGCAGCAGCTGGGCTGAGCATGTAAGTACTTCGGGGGAGTTTATAATGGAAGTCCTTATATCAGGTAGAGACCTAAGCAGGTACCTCTATATTTTTTTTCCAGCTCTAAATATGTAATGTTTCTGTGAGTCTCTCAGGGATACCGCAGACATATTAAAACCATTTGGAAGTACATTACAAGTGTTTCTAAAATATAATCTATTATTTTTTACCTACTATTAGGATTTTATCACCTATCTGTTATTACTTAAACATATTTTTCTTTTTCTCCCAACCCTCCTCAGCTCCCCACCCCACCCCCTGCAGACTACTGTGGTTCAGAATGTTCTGGAACTTAGCACATAGTCTAGGCTGGCTTAGAACTCATGCTTCTCTTTTAATGAAGCCTCTTTGCTTCATTACAGGTGTGTACCACCAGGACCCACTTGAGTTGTTGAAATAACTTGGAACATAGATCTAAACTGAGATTATAACAAGCAAGTGGAGAAACCATCCAGTTGACGCTTTGGTTGCATAATGGAGGTGCCCATCTGCCCATCACTTGCTTGGATATGCTGCCACAGGGAGACACGAACAGCCAACCCCTTTCTTGAAGGTCTGTAGAATGTTATTTATTGATATTTCACAGTAGAGTCTTCAGGGATATTAGGGCTAAGGGAGTTTCTGGAAAAGGCCCAGGAACCTTTGTTTTACAGCAATAATTCAGCCTGGGAACGTACTCTAGAAATAGACATTCCCTGCTCTTTCTCACTCCATTCCCTCAGCCCCACCCAACATCTCAAAGACAGAGAGGTATGTGTCTCATTTCACAGAATTCTTTTCTAACAGCATGTTAATGAATAATGGGGTGTGTCCTGCCACAGAGAACCTTCGGAAATGTGGTGGTATACACCTGGAATTTTTTCTCTTGGGAGATGGGTGCAGGAGCATCAGGAGTTTAAGGCTGTCCTTAGATGCATAGCCAGTTTAGACCATCGTGGATGCATACGAGACCCCGTGTCTGAACAAACAATGTGGGTTCTCCTTGGTCAGGGTGATGCACAGCAGTCATTGAGAGCTGGACCCCTGCTATGCTGTGTGGGGCAATCAGAGCACCTCTCCTTCTGGCACCCATGTCAGGAGGCCAGGCAGAAGTCAAGAAAGTTTAGGGTCCCCCGTCCCAAGAAGGAATCATTTCGGGTACAAATCTGTGATGATGCTGAGGTGTGGTAGTTCCTAGACTCAGTGGAGGTCAAGACCTCAGGGGAATACATGCCAAATATACTGCTTTCCTTCTAGAAGTTGCTTGTGCTGTGGCTTGTGTGTGAGCTACAGATTACTTACACAAAAATCCTAGATAAGAAAATGACAGAGAAAAATCAACTTTCAAACTCAAACCTGGAGCTCACTTCCAGAGGGAACTCCAAGGAGTCTAGAAAAATTTCCCTAAGGTATAGTGGGGCAGGGGCAGCAGCTCCTACAAAGAACTAAATTCAGACTGTAGTGTGTTGTGTATACCGTGTTCTCCACCACCACCCCCCGACACCGCCTCCCCCCCCCCCAAAGTTCTGGCTTCTCTGTCAATTTCATCATTGCAGCCCATCAGGAATTCTGACATCCCCAGCTTTTCGTCAATTGTTTAACTTCATGTCCTTTAGCCCAGTTTTCCTTTAAGGACATTTGAGGGTATATAGTTTATTATAAGGGGGTATGTGTATGTGTGTGTGTGTGTGTAGGGGAGGGTGTGGGGGGGGTTGTGGGAGGGGTACACTCACCCAAGCAGGTGACTGACGTAGAAATGCTCTCTTCTCTCACTCTCTATCTGATTTTTTAAGACAGGGTCTCTCACTAAACTTGGAACTTGCCATTTTGTCCAGACTGGCCGGCCCTGTGATCCACCCATCTCTAACCTCCAAGGGCTGCGGCTACAGATACTCACTACCATATCTGGCTTTTTATGTGGGTGCTGGGGCTTCAAACTGAGGTCCTTGTTCTTAGGAAGTGAGCACTTTATCCTCTGAGCCATCTCCCCTGGCCCCTTAACAACTGTTTTATGTTTTTCTCCTCCATCTCCCAAAATAGGCATTGGTTTGACTTTTGAAGTAAAAACACAAGCAGCGTATAAATTTTTTTTTTTTTTTTTTTTTTTTTTTTTTTTTTTTTTAGTTAAAAGGGAGGTTTATTTTGTAGGGTAGCTTACCAAATGAAGGGATAGGTTGCAGGGTCTGGGAAAGGTGTGGCGCAGTCCGGTGGTGTTCTCTGGAGAATTCTGCTCGGCCTACCTCCAGTGTCCAGGGTCCTGGAACCAAGAGAGCTTTTTTTTTTTTTTTTTTGCTTTTTGACATTGCACTTGGCACAGATTTTTGAGGCCAAGCAACCAGTAAAAATGTTATTAAGTTTTTCAAAAGAAGCCAGTGCTGGTCCATTATCCTGTGAGTAATGTAGGAACATTGACTAAAGTGTTTTTCTTCCCTCTGTCTCTGTGTTAGTGTGGCACTGGGTTCCAGTCTCTTATTTATTATCTTATTTCATAAGTGAGGGAAGGAAGTGACAGGGTAACAGTCTGAGAGTAATGAGCAAGATATTTTCCCACCTAGCTCACCTCCCTGCACCCTCACTGTGTGCAGCCCCCGAGGGCTTGGAATTTATGGCGTCTTCCATCCTGTCTCAGCCTCCTGAAAGGTAGGACTACAGACATCCACTACCATTCCTGGCTGTTCCAAGCTAAGATGTGAGGTCATTGCCATTGGCTGCTTGGCTCTGTGTTGCCTCAAGGACACGCTCACCCTGTCCCTAACTATACTCAACTCCCCCAGTAATGCAGGGACCTGCAAAAGGCCAACTGGCTGTGTGTTCCCTAAAGACGAGACAGGGCCTGAGGTTCCTGAGTACAAGTTTGCTCTGACTCTAAAATGTGTCCTCATAATGACAAGGAGCAGAGAGGAAGGAAAGCCTGAACTGTTCAAGTCCAGTGGCTAAAAAAACAACATAGAAGAGGAAAGAATGAGTCTGTCACCTTTCAGGCACATCTTACAGATACTTGGAACACATCTTTCTACCTGTAGACTAGTGGTGGATCCCAACTGGGCTTGTAGTTAGACAAGGAAGACAATTTTTACTCTTAGTCTCTAAGTCAAGCACAAACCAGGCCTGACTTTAGGTTCCAAGACTAGACAAGTCCGGAGCAATGTGGCCATAGTCTTTACAAGCATAAAGCTGGTCATCAGCTGAGAAAAATAATATTTATCATCTCCAAAATAAAATGTGAATTTCCTCTCTAACTCAATATTTTGAATTTAATTTCTTCTCGTCCTTTTATGACACACATCAAGAATGAATTGTGTTTTCAAAATGTTTATATCGAAGCAGGGAGCTGGCTCCGTGATGAAAGGAATTTATTGCTCTTGCAAAAGATCCAGGTTTGGTTCCCAGCGCCCAAATGACAGCTCACAGTTTCCTGTTACTCCAGATCTGGTGCCTTCTCTGGTCTCTGAGGTTACCAGGTACACAGTGCTCATATTTACATGCAAGCAAAACACACACATCAAATAAAATAATCTTTTAAAAATTATATTGACAGCCTGGGCATACTTCAACATGGTTTTTACTACAAACCGTTCATCGTGGAACACACAGATGTATAGAAACTTATCAGGATGACAGATGAAGCTGAGGTCCCTCTGATTCCTCACCTAGTCTATCCCTTCTTCCAAAGGTAACACATGGTAAGCATTTTTGTTTGTTTGTTTAGGATTTCAGATACTTTTATAAGGATTACATGTAGTTTTGTGAATTATCAAGATAAATGCAGTATTTTTTAGTATACTTATCTGCATAAATTCTATCACAATTTGTATGCCAACTCACTTTTCTGCTTCATATTTGAAATGTAAAGATTACTCTTTGTTTTTCCCATCAGATAGGGAACTGTAACGCTGCTGGTAAGATTTCTCTTATTTTTTTAAATATGTATATGTGTGTTTATGTGTAAGCACAGGCATGTGAGTGCAGGTACCAGTGGAATCCAGGAGAGGGAGCTAGATTCCCTAGAGCCTGAGCTATACAGGAGGTCATGAGTGTAAGCCTTGGAAATTCAGTGTGAGCTCAGGTCCTTTGTAAACCCAGTACATGCTAAAAAACAACAACAACAACAACAACAAAAAAACAAACAACAACAAAAAAACCCACTGAGCCATGACTCCAGATCTATTTTGTAAATCATTTTATTTTATTAATCCATTTTATGTATCTATCTCTCTCCCTCTCTCTCTCTCTCTCTCTCTCTCTCTCTCTCTCTTACTTAAATTTGAGCTTATCCCAGGACAGAGATGAAGGTTCTTAAAAAAACAGAAAGGAGAATTCTATTTTGGGGACCACTGACTTTGCATTCCACTTTACTCCATTTAACTCTTATTACTATTATTATTATCTCATGTATTACATTATTATTATCTCATGTATTACATTATTATTTATTATTATCTTCTCATATATTGCAATTCTCTCTCCTCCTTCCAGTCCCTCTTCTCCACTTCCCCTCCTCCTCCATATCCCTTCAGAAAAGGGCAGGCCTCCCGGGGATATTAACCAAAAATGGCCTGTCAAGTTGCAATAAGGCTTGGCATCTCCTTCATCTTAAGGCTGGACAAGGCAACCCAGTAGGAGGCAAGGGTCCCAAAAGCAGACAAAAGAGTCAGAGACAGCCCCTGATCTCACTGTTAGGAGTCCCACAAGAACAGCAAGCTACACAACCATAGCATATATGCAGGGGGCCTAGGTCAGACCTATATAGGTTCCCTGGTTGTTGGTTCAGTCTCTGTGAGCCCCTACAAGTCCAGGTTAGTTGATTCTGTGGGCCATTCTCTTGTGGTGTCCTTGACCCCTCTGGTTCCTACAATCCTTCCTCCCTCTTTTCTGCAGAATTTCTGAGCTCTGCCTAATGTTTGACTGTGGGTCTCTGTGTCTGCTCCCATCAGTTGCTGGATGAGGCCTCTCTGGTGATGAATATTCTAGGCTCAGTTCACAAAAATAACAGGGTATCATTAGGAATCATTGACTTTTTTTTTTTTTTTTTTGTCAGTCCTGTTTGGTCTATCCTAGGTCTCTGGGCTATCCAGCCTCTGGTTCCTGGCACTCCAGGCAGTGTCAGAAGTGGGCTCCCTCTCATGGCATAGGTCTCAAGCTGAACTATTTATTGGTTGTCCACTCCCAAAATTTCTGTGCCTTCTTTTGTAGCTGGGGTTATCTCCTGGTCCTGCCTCACCCACAGTCAGGACAAATCTCTGTCACCTGCCAATCCTGCAGCTGCTCGGACCCAAGCAAACACACAGAGACGCTTATATTATTTAAACTGTTTGGCCTAATGGCTCAGGCTTCTTGCTATCTAGTTCTTATATCTTGAATTAATCCATTTCTATAAATCTGTACCTTGCCACGTGGCTCATGGCTTACCAGTACTTTACATCCTGCTCCTCATGGCGGTAGCTGGCAGTGTCTCCTGACTCAACCTTCCTGTTCCCAGAATTCTCCTCTCTCTTTGTCCCACCTATACTTCCTGCCTGGCTATTGGCCAATCATCACTTTATTTATTAACCAATCAGAGTAACACATTCACAGCCTAGAGAACATCCCACAGCATGCTTTACCCCAGCACACCTTGCAGGCAGGACAAATAGTATACTGGTCAAAGGTTTTGTGGCTGGGTTGATGTCCCAATCCCTCCACTGGAAGTCTTGCCTGCCTACAGAAGAGGGCTGGTTCAAGCTTCATAGCCACCATTACTAGGAGACTTCACTAGGGTCACCCTCGCAGATCCAAAGGAGTTTTCATTGCACAGGATTTCTGCCTTGCTCCCCAATACTCTCTCCCTTCATCTTCCCCCCACCTGCTCCAGGGCATGCTCGATATTTTTAATCAACCTCAAATAGAAGTTGTAAGTCAACACCAAAAAAAAAAAAAAAAAGTTTTTCCGGATTACTTGAGAACAACTGACATACATGTTTCTCCATCGCCCTCAGTACATCCCAGTGTATGTGGTCAAAGCTGTTCTTTTACAGGTTACAAACAGCCATAAAAACCAAGAAATTCATATCCACATGACACTGTTGCCCAACCCTCAGCCCCCAGTTATGATTTTCCATTTGTCTTAAGGTCTCTTTGAAGCAAAGGAACCCAAGAAGGAGCCTTGTATAGGGTCCTATGAAAAATCTTATATAGAGTCCCATGCAGAAGCCTTGCATAGGGTCCCATGCAGGAGCCCTGTATGGGGTCCCAGGATTGACATTCTTCAGTTAACAAGAATACTTGGCCAGAAAAACTACAGAAGCCAAAAAGCAAAGTGAGTACATTTAGAGACTTTCCTAGAACTATCGACTTTGATGGATTAGGTCTTTGCTTTCATTTTTGGTGGGTGGTACTGTCTACATGCTGAGTTTTATGGCCTGAATGGTACTTCCATTGTGGAGTCAGTTGTGCTAAGGTCTGGGACCCTGTTATAGCTGTTACTAATGTTTTTTGTTTTGTTTTGTTCTGTTTCTTGGGGTTTTGTGTGTGTGTGTGTGTGTGTGTGTGTGTGTGTGTGTGTGTGTGATGCTGAGAACTGAACTCAGTATCTTTTGCATGCTAGGCAAATGTTCTGCCTCTGAGCTATACTAACGAAGGTCCTTGTTAGGGGGTCCACTAGAATTCCTGGCTATAAATCATTCTTTGTTCCTTATAATTGACAAGTATGGAAGGAGAGGTTAAGATTATGAACTACCCATTCCTCTTCCAACTTCTAATATATTCATTCATTTATTTTAACTTATATTTATCATCTTATTTTACTTTTTAAGTATTAAATCTGTTATCATTAACTATTCATTTGCTTGAATTACCCCAAAATTAGTATGTATGAACCCATTTGATGTACATATTTTTAAAATGTCTCCCTATTTTTTAATCATTTACTTTCTGGTAAATTTTAAACAAACAAACAAAGAAATAGGCCTAGACTTGAAATCCAACATTTCTGCAAGAAGCTCTGGTTCTTTTCAATGATGTCCTGCCTGGTTGTATGTCAACTTGGCAAAAGTTAGAGTCATCAGAAGAAGGAGCCTCAGTTGAAGGACTGCCTTGATAAGACCCAAAAGCTGTAAGGCATTTTCTCATTTAGTGATCAATGGGGGAGGGCCCAGCCCACAGTAGGTGGTGCCATCCCTGGGCTGGTGGTCCTGGGTTCTATAAGAAGGTGAGCTGAGCAAGCCATGAAGCAGCAACTCTCCATGGCCTCTGCATCATCTCCTGCCTCCAGGATCCTGACCTTTTTGAGTTCCTGTCCTGACTTCCTTCAGTGATGAACAGCAATGCTGAAGTGTAAGCCAAATAAACCCTTTCCTCCCCAACTTGCCTTTTGGTCATGGTGTTTCATGCAGCAACAGTAGAAACCACAAGACAAGCAGTGAATAGAATTTAGAGATCAAGATGGAGTCTAGGTGTGTTCATTGTTTGCTAGGCACTATAGTGAGTGTCCCTAAAATTCTCTCTCTCTTTCTCTTCCTCTCCTTCTCTCTCCCTTGTGACCTTTACAAACCATGTGTCTACTTCTAATTCAATTCATTCTTGCTTTCTCCTGTCCATAACTTAAACAGTTTTTCAACAAGAAACCTGCTGTTTGTTCTTACTCATCTGTATGAACAAGCACCCTGTACGCAGCTTCTGTCCTGTTCTCAGTCACCCCTCTCCTATGCAGGTGCACTCCCCACCTTACTAAAGCCCCACACTCTAGCTGGGCTACCTCCCTATGACAAGGACAATGTTGTACCCTCCTCACACAGACTGCAATATCCACAGCAAGACATCATTCCCACTCATGGTCAGCCTACTGCCTTCTCTTACACTGCTGTTGTCTGTTTATTTGGTTTGTTTATTTATTTGATTGCTTTTGAGACATGGTCTCTGTTCATCCCAAGCTGGTCTGGAGCTCACTACACATCTCAGGATGGTCTTGAACTCACTACATAGCCCAGACTGTCTTTGGAATTACCATGTAGCCCAGAATAACCTTGAACTCTTGATCCTCTTGACTTCCCCTCTCAAATTCTAGGATTGCAGGCAGGTGGCACTGCATTCAGATGGGTCTATCTATTTTGGAATAATTTTTAGTTTGTATATTCTGATTTTTTTATTAATATTCCCATGAAGCCAGTTGTAATGGTTCTGGGATGTCTGAGAAATGTAGGTCACTCATATCCTGTGTGGGTTTGGGGGTGTTTGTTAGACACTGTTCACAAGTGAGAGAAAGCCTTAGCTAGGCTGGTCATCTTTTACCTTTTTACGGAGAAGTCATTTATTAGCTCAGGTCAGTGTCTGCCCTGGACCCACAGGACAAGAAAGCAGGTTACTGCCCCCCCTCAGAGTGCTTGGCTTGGAGGCATTCAGCTTGCCTTTGAATAATGTTGCTGATCATTGTGAGCTATAGATAAACTTGAGACTCTGATGGCGAGCTTCTTGGGGAAATGGAGAAATGGTTTTTTTCCTCCACATTGGAAATACTTTTTTTCTGCAGAAGAACAGTAAACCAGACAGAAATGCAGAGATTTTGACGTCACTTGCTGCTGCTACCTTTCTTCAAAAGAAAGAGCATGGAGAAAGACTGAGCCTATTAAACTAACTGGAACCTACAAAGCAGAGTGTCTCATCTGGACTCCCCAAAAGTGCACAGGTTTTCCATGAACTGGCTCAATGATGCTCAGACACGGGTCAGTGTGGGGTGGTGCTGCGGTGTTAAGGAGAACAGGAATCTCAGAGTGGAGAGGAGGCTGTTAGAAGAGTGTCCTACTTTGGAAACATTTGTTTAGTCAGGGAATCACTTTCTTCTGAAGAGGTGGGAAGAGATGTGTATGAAGGAGGGGCAGAGAAAGAAGAATGGAAAGAGAGTGGGTGGATAAGGATACAGAAAGTGCCGTGGAGAATGTTTGCTACCTTGCGTTCAGACACTGATGTTCTGCTAAAATCACGCGGTTTATGAGCACATTTAAAATGTGGTTGTCCCCCACGTCCTGAGTACCTATGCCCTGTTGGAATATTTCCTGCACTCCGTTCTAACACGCAGGGCATTGTCATGCCCCTGGCTCTGCTCACGGTCTCTGCAGTGCTCTCCTCCTCTCTGACAAGCTTTAATATTCCTACAGTAACAAAGGTGGCCGTAACTTTCCCATGAGATGATTCAGCTGTTGTAAGAAGATTTGGCCCTTGCACTTGGAGAAGTCCACATAATTCATCTAAATCCGCTTAGATTTCCCTTTTAGGCTATTGCCCTGTCCCACCAGGCAGAAAAGAATGTGACCTTTGTCTGCAGGAGAGCTACAGCAAGGGAGGCAGTGGAAACTTCCGCTGGCAAGTGGGCTCCTGTCTGCTTAGGGGGAACTGCGGGATAGCCTCACAGAGTCGCTCATGATCTTCAGCTAATTAATCGAGGCATGTTATTTTATTCTTACTTTTAAAAAACTATATTTGTATTTTTAACTTCTTTTTATTGAAAATAAAGTTATTCTCATACAATATATTCTGATCATGGTTTCCTCTCTCATCTCCTTCCGGATCCTCCTCATCTCTCCACCCTTCCAACTACAAGCCTTCTTTCTCTCTTAAGGAAACAAACAGGCAAATAAAAAAGATAACCCAGAATAAAAGAAAACAAACAAATAACAAAAGAAACAAAGAAAGAACAAGTCCTTTGCTTTATTCACCATTCTGACTGCTGTAAGAGGAAATCTCAAAGTAGTTTTCATTTTTATGTCCCTGGCAACTAAGGTTGTTGAATATTTCTTTTAGGTGTTTCTCAATCACTTGTGTTTCATAATTTGTGAATTCCACGTTTACTTTTCATAGCCCATTTTAAAAATTTGGGTTCTTGTTTCCTCGATGTCCAGTTTTGTTGTGGGATAATCCTGTACACTGTGAAATGTGTTGCTCTCATTGTTATTTTTTTAAAATAGTTTTATTTTGTTTTATGTGCACTGATGTGAGGGTGTCAGATTCTCTGGAACTGAGTTACAGACAGGCATGAGCTGCCATGTGGGTGCTGGGAATTGAACCTGGGTCCTCTGGAACAGCAGCCAGTGCTCTCAACCACTGTGCAATCTCTCCAGCCCGCTCTCATTGTTATTAAAAAAGCTGTTTTGTTGTATATAATTTTACTATATTAAAGTTAAAACCTTTATTTTTAATTAGACAAGAAAGGGGAAATGCTGTGGAATAATCCTCTTGTACATTGTAAATATGTATTTCTCTCATTGTTAATAAAAAGTTAATTGGCCAGTAGCCAAGTAGGAAGTATAGGTGGGGTGACCAAACTAAGGATGTTGTGATGAAGAAGGGCAGAGTCAGAGGAGACGCTAGCCGGACACAGAGGGAGCAGGAGATGAATGTGTCATGCTAATAAAGTACCGCCACATGGTAGAGCATAAATAAGGAATATGAGTTAATTTAAAATGTAAGAGCTAATTAGTAATAACCCTGAGCTATTGGTCAAGTGTATATAATTAATACTAAGACTCTGTGAGGTAATTTGGAAGTGGGCTGGTAGGACAGGAAAACTCTGCCTACACAATTTTTTCCAGTTCTTTGTATATTTTAGACATTAGTCATCTATCTGGTGTGTAATTGGTAAAACATTTCCCATTCTGTTGCCTGACACTTTGTCACAATGATGGTGCCCTTTGTCATACAGAAGCTTTTCAATTTCATGAGGTCCCATTTATTAAGTATTGATCTTAGTGCCTGTGCTAACAATATTATGTTCAGAGAGTCTTTTCCTGTGCCAATGAGTTCAAGACTGTTACCCATTCTCTCTCTAACAGATTGAATGTATTTGGCCATATGTTGAAGTCTCTGATTCATTTAAAGTTCAATTTTGTGCATGGTGATAAGAATGGATCTTTTGGATTCTTCTGCATGTAGCCATCCAATTTGACCAGCATTATTTGTTGAATATGCTGTCTTTTTTCCATTGTATATTTTTTGGCTTCTTTATGGAAAAATAATCAGGTGTCAAGAGGTGTGTAGATTTCTGGGTCTTCAGTTTTGTTCCATTTATCAACGTGTTTTTGTGCCTGTCTTGGGGTTTTTATTCCTCTGAAGAGACACAATGACCATGGCAACTCTTATAAAGAAAATATTTAATTAAGGGGCTTGCTTACAGTTTCAGAGGTTTAGTCCATTATCATCATGGTGGGGAGCATGGCAGTGTGCAGGTAGACATGGTACTGAAGCTGTGAGTCTTACATCTTGTAGGCAAAAGGAAGTCGACTCACTGTCACACTGAGTGAAGCTTGAGAAAAAGACTTCAAATCTGGCCCCCACAGTGACACATTTCCTCCAACAAGGCCACACCTCCTAACAGTGCCTCTCCCTTCGGGGGCCATTTTCTTTCAAAGCACCACAGTGCTTTTTATTACTGTAGTTCTGTCATACAATTTGAGGTCATGGCTCTTTTATTATTTCAGATTGTGTGTGTGTGTGTGTGTGTGTGTGTGTGTGTGTGTGTGTTTCAATATGATGTTGAAAATTGTTCTTTCAAGATCAGTGAAGAGGGTTGGGGATTTAGCTCAGTGGTAGAGCTAGAGCACTTGCCTAGCAAGCGCAAGACCCTGGGTTTGATCCTCAGCTATAAAAAAAAAAAAAAAAAAAAAAAAAAAAAAAAAAAAAAAGGTCAGTGAAGAATCTTGTGTTGGGATTTTGGTGGGGATGGCTTTGAATCTATAGATTGCTTTTGGTAGAATACCCATTTTTATTATATTAGTCCTACCAATCCCTGAGCATGAGAAAGCTTTCCATCTTCTGATATCTTCTTCAGTTTGTTTCTCAGTGTCTTAAGTTTTTATTATACAAGTTTTTTGCTTGCTTGGTTAGAGTCATCCCAAGATATTTTACATTATTTGAGGATATTGTGAAAGGTGTTGTTCCCTGATTTATTTTTCCATCCATTTGTAATTTGCATAAGGAGATATACTGTTTTATGAATTAACTTTGTATCCTGTTACTCTGCTGAAGGTGTTTATCAGTAGGAGTTTCCTGGTGGAGTTTTTTAGTGTCATTTGTGTATAAAAGCATATCATCAGCAAATAAAGTTACTTTGACTTCTTCCTTTCCTAGTTGTCTAATTCCTCTAGTTAAGATTTCAAGTACTAGCTAGGTGGTGGTGGTGCACACCTTTAATCCCAGCACTTGGAAGGCAGAGGCAGGTGGATCTCTGCAAGTTTGAGGCTGGGCTGTTCTACAAAGCAAATTCTAGGACAGCCAGAGCTGCTACACAGAGAAACCCTGTCTCAAGTACTGTATTGATACTATATTGAATAGGTATGGAGAGAGTGGACAACCATGTCTTGTTCCTGATTTTACTGGAAATGCTTTGAGTTTCTCTCCTTTTAAGTTGATGTCGGCTGTGTGCTTGCTCTAAATCACTTTTATTATGTTGATGTCCCTTGTATCTTTAGTATCTCCAGCACTTTTATCATGAACACATGCTGGATTTTGTGAAAGGCAATTAATTGGTCACAGCATGTCTTCAAGCCCTAGAATAGTGACTAAGACGACGCATAAGTGTTAGAATTGCTACATCTTCTCTGACTAGTTTGGGTTTAAAGTCTGTTTCATCTGATGTTAAAATGACTATACTTGTCTATTTCCTGAGTTCATTTTCGTGGACTACCTTCTTCCACTCTTCTACCCAGAGGTGATGTCTATCTTTGGTGGTGAGGTGTGTTTCTTGAATGCAGCAGAAAGATAAATCCCATTTCCTAATCTAATCTGTGTGTTTGTGTATTTTTATTTAAAAAAAAATGAGGCTATTGCTATTGAGAGTTACCAATGAGCAGTGTTTATTGATTCCCATCATTTAGCTGTATGGGGTGGGTTTTTCTTCCTCTTTTGATTTGCTGGTCTGGGATTATTTATTCTTTGTATTTTCTTTGGGTTTGGTTAACCACTTCATATGGTGATATTTTATTTGTGCTGAAATGTGATTTTATTTGTATGTTAATAAAGTTGCCTGGAGATCAGAGGTCATAGCCATTAAGCAGAAGCCCAGCAATGGTAGCACATGCCCTTAATCTGATCACATGGCAGGCAGTCTCTGTGTGGTCAAGGACATAGCCAAGCAAGGTGACCTGAACTTTTAATCCCAGTACCAACCATAGAGACCTGGAGGTCTGTATAAACAGGCAGTGATGAGGAAGTCATGTGGTTGGGTTTAGAGCCAATGAGAAGGCAGAACAGAAAGGCAATAAAAAGACAGGTCACACAAGAGAAGGTCTCTTTCTCTCAGGGGAAGCAACAGCAGTGAGTGGTAAGCTAAAGGGAGTCTTGGCTCTTGCTCTGATCTCTTAGGCTTTAACTCTGTATTTGGCTCTCTGTTTCTTATTTACTAAGACCAGTTAGAATTCCATCTACAACTTCAGATTGAAATTTTCTCTTTAATGCCTTCTGTAGAGCAGGATTGATAGATAGATACTGCTTAAATTTGGTTTTATCATGAATTTTTTTTCTCCATCTACTGTGATTGATAATTTGCTGGGTATTGTAGTCTGGGTTGGCATCTGTAGTCCCTTAGAGTTTAGAACATCTGTCCAGGTACATGGCTGGCTTTTAGAGTCTCCACAGAAGAGCTGAGTGCTATTAGAATGATTCTGCCTTTAGATGTTACTTGGTCTTCCCGTTGCAGCTTTTAATGGTCTTTCTTTGTTATGTACATTTATTGTTTTGATTATTATTTGTCCTAGAGAATTTCTTTTCTGGACCTGTCTATTTGGTGTTCTGTACACTTCTTGTACTTTGATAGGCACCTCCTTCTTTAGATCAGGGAAATTTTCTTCTATGATTTTGTTGACGATGTTTTCTGTGCCTCTGATCTAGGTTTCTTCTTCTTCCTCTGTTCCTATTTTTCCCAGATTTAGTCTTTTCATAGTCTCCCAGATTTCTTGGATGCTTTGCACCTGGGACTTTTAAGATCTAACATCTTCTTAGATTGAGGAATCCATTTCTTCTACCTTGTCTTCAATGCCCAAGATTCTTTCTTCCATGTCTTATCCTTTGTTGGTGAGACTAACCTCTGTCGTTTTTGCTTGACTTCCAAAATTTTTCATTTCTAGTTTTATCTCAGTCTGGGTTTTCCTTGGTGTCTCTACTTCGACTTCCTTGAACTGTTTCTATCGCTTCATTCCACTGTTTGCCTTTTCTCAGACTTCATTCACCAAGGGATTCATTCATGCCATCTTTAAGGTCCTTGAACGTGGCTGTAACTGCTCTTTTGAAATCCTTGTCTTGTGCTTCAGTTTTATTACATTTCTATGGATTTACAATAGAATAGGGTTACTGGGTTCTAGTGAAGACATATAGGCCTGATTTTTATTTATTATGTTTTTACACTGGCATCTATTTCTGTTGCTGTGGGGAAACAACATGACCAAAAGCAACTTCTAAAAGAAAGAGTTTATTTTAGGCTTAAGTTTCTAGAGGGAAAAGTTCCATAAATGGTGGGAGAGACATGGCCGCCAGATACAGACATGGCAGCAGGAACAGGAAGCTAAGAGATCATATCTTCAACTACATGCACCAATCAGAGAGCCAGAAGTAGGGCAAGGTTACAGCCTCTAAAGCACACTTCTAGTGACTCACTTCCTCCAGAAAGGTTCCCCCACCAAAACCTTCCCAAACAGCATCGCCAGCTGGGGACCAAATGCTCACACACTCAAGCCTATGGAGGACGTTTCTCATTTAAACCACCATACCCTGCTATTTCTCCCATAAATAACAGCGGGACCTCTTTCTTTAAGATGCAATTGATTTTGCACTGCTATATTTGGAAAGTTTTCTTTTAATTTTCTTGATGCATTTGAATTATATAGAATAAATAAGTTTTGTTTGTTTGTTTGTTTGTTTTTGTTTTGTTTTGTTTTTTTTTTTTTGTTTTAAGCTAAGGATCAAACCCAAGGCTTTGCGCTTGCTAGGCAAGTGCTCTACTACTGAGCTAAATCCCCAACCCCAAGTTATTTTGTTTTGTTGGAACAGGATCAGGTATAGCCTACACTTATCCTCCAATTGGCTATACAGATAGAGACGACCTTGGACTCCTGATCTGCCTGCTTCCTCTTCCCAATGCTGGGTAAGTATTTTTTTTTTTTTTTTCTATGTGGCCCAGGGATTAGCTCAGCTGTTAGATTATCTAGCATGCACAAAGCCCTTGGCTTGATCCCAGCATCACATAAACCAGGTTATTAGGGCACATGCCTCCACTAGTGGAGGTAGAAAGACCAGGAGCTCAGCATCATCCTTAGTTCTAAAGAGGGTTAGAAACCCGCCTAGGTGACATAAAATCCTGTCTCCAAAAATGTATTGCTTTTAGATAAAATCAATTAAGTCTCAGTCATTTCGGATGCTATGTATTAAGCAGTCTCAAACTGGAAGTCTATACCAGAATTCTCTAATGCATATTTTTCAGGGGATGTCAATGTTTTACAATGTAAGAAGGCACATATAAAGCATTTTTGAAAGACAGCATTTCCCCTATTTAATAGGAACTAGTGCTGATAGAAGCCTCCAGAAATGATCTCTAGGGGGCGCTTGTTCACAGCACATGAATACACTTAAATTACATAGCTTATTCAAACTCCCCCAACCTAAAGTGTAAAAATGAAGGAAGTAATGTAGCATGCAAAGACATTTTATTTACTAGTTATAGAGGTCATGAATAATGTAAGCATCACTCTGGACATTTTATGACAGCACACAATTCAGTTTTAAAAATCTAGGTAGTCAATAAAATGATAATCTTTGGAAGGCTAGGAAATCCACCAGGATGGTGGTGGTGGTGGTGGCAGCAGTGGCGGCGGCGGTGACTCACGCCTTTAATCACAGCACTCAGGAAACAGAGGCAGGCAGATCTCTATGAGTTCAAGGCCAGCCTGTTCTACAAAGCAAGTTCCAGGACAATTAATCAGGGCTACATAGAGAAACCCTGGTTTCTTTGGGGGGGGGGGGGGGGGGAGGAAGAAAATCTGGGAAATCCACATTCTCTAAATTGATGGATGAGATTATAAACCTCTCTTTTTTCAACATCTTTTTCATTGACCTTTCTAAAATTACAGTCATTAATCTTTTCTCTTTTTTTTTGTTTTTTTTTTTTTTTTGTTTTTGTTTTTTAATATAGGGTTTCTCTGTGCAGCCCTGGCTATCTTGGAACTCTGTAAATCCTATTAGCCTCAACTCACAAAAATCCACCTGTCTCTGCCTCCCAAGCACTGGGTTTTCTCATCACTGCCTGGTAAATTTTTGAAAAATTTTTTATGTATACAGTGTTTTGTCTACATGTATGTCTGCATGCCAGAAGAGGGCACCAGATCTTGTTACAGGTGGTTAGGAGCCATCATGTGGTTGCTGGGAATCAAAATCAAGACCCCCTAGAAGAGCATCCAGTGTTCCTAACCTCAGCCATTTTTCCAGATGATAATCTTTTCTTTAAGATAACACACAAAAGACATCTTTTAAAGCACACAAGTTATCTGTGAAAGATAATATACGTAACCGTTATCAGAAATTATGAGAACTGATCTGTAATATTATCTAGGCAATCACCCTGAGACCAGCAAGGAGGAGAGAGCTTTGGTGAAGCCTGTGGACTTTGAGGGTTTAGGATCATAATGAAAGAACTCATGGCCACTAGGTGTTGTCAGGAGACCCGATGGTAACACAGGAAGAGCTGGAACATGACCCAGAAGCAATAGAGCATCCATGGTGCACTCACATTTGAGTAGATTCAGTCCCAGAAATAAAGCATTCTCTTGAGGTGGAATTAAAATGCATTTTAAATATTTGTTTAGTTTTAAAATTTTTAATTTGTTTTTTTTTTTTGTGTGTGTGTGTGTTCTTGGAAATACAAGTATCTGCTTAATAAGTAAAGTGAGGTTTAAGATTAATGCTTTAAGATTTTCCCTTTTGCAGGCTGGAGAGATGGCTCAGAGGTTAAGAGCACTGACTGCTCTTCCAGAGGTCCTGAGTTCAATTCCCAGCACCCACATGGTGGCTCACAACCATCTGTAATGAGATCTGGTGCCCTCTTCTGGCCTGCAGGTCGTACACATAATAAATAAATAAATCTTTTTTTTTTTTTTTTAAAGATTTTCCCTTTTGCATGCATGTATATTTGTGCATGTCTGTATGTGTGCAGGTGCACATGTAACTGTGGATACAGAGGCTAGATGACAACCTCAGGTGTGATCCTCAAGAATACGGCAAATCTCCTTGGATACAAGGTCTCTGTTGGAAGCAGAAGGTCATAAGGGTCATATTTAAGCAACATGACACTGATATGAGTATCTGGTATGGTCAGCTGAAAAATGGCTGACACTGGACATCCTGAGGGACATGAGTTAGCACAAAATGGCTGATACTAGATATCCTGGTGGCCATGGGTTAGCTCAAAATATCTGACACTTGACATCCTGAGGGCCATGGGTTAGCACAAAATGGCTGACACTGGCTGTTCAAGAAACCCCCAAGCAAGTATTTTAAGGTTTGTTTTATAAGTATTGCTAGGAGAATGCCACTTTGTGTGAATTCTGCATAAATATGTCCTTGAGGTCAGAGGTTACAGCCCCTAATGTCTACCTTCACCAGTCTGCCTGTGTGAGATGTCTGTAAGCTCCTGTGTCCACCTCCATGCCACCTGTATGTCACCTCCATGTGTGCAGCCATGTGTCCTGGCATGTACATGGAGGTCTGTGCTGTGGTCTGCATCTGGAGTGAATAAAGTATGTTTTACCTGTTTGTGAATCCTTGTAATTACCTCCACTGCCTCAACTCCTGTGACCCTCCTCCTTTTCTGTCATTGAAACATGGACCTCACAGTCTTTCATTCACACACAGCTCACCAATACTCTAGGTTGGCTAACCAGCAAGCCTCAGGGATCCTCCTGTCTGTTTCCACAGGGCTAGGCCTACAAGTGTGTAACACCATCCAGGCTAGCTTTGAACTCATGATCTCCCTGCCTTTCAAGTAATGAGAATTTGGGGTATATGCTACCACACCCAATTCAGTACTTTAATTTCAAAAGCCTTCAATTAAATGCTTTCAAATTCAGTTTGGTTCTGGGAAAATAGTAAATTATTCAATTCATAAAAAGCACTGACAATGTATTCAATTTAGGGATTTTTTATTTTGTTTGATTGTTTTTTGTTTGTATGTTTGTATGTTTTTCAAGGCAGGGTTTCTCTTTTCTTTGTGTAACAGCCATGGCTGTCCTGAAACTCACTTTGTAGACCAGACTGGACCTGAACTCACAAAGATCCATCAGTTTCTGCCTCCTGAGTTTTGCAATTCCCTATCATACTCTCCTAATCCAGAATACCTCCAACATGAGATGTGTGCAGCAGACCTCTGCTGGAGTTCCACGATTCAATGATGCTCTTGCATTATGTACCTGAAGGTAGCATCAGACCCACATGCTACACACTCAGATCTCAAGACTTTCTGCCACGTCAGTTGCCAGCCACAGACTCCAGGCTGTTGTCTGTACTCAGTCAACTGATAACATACCCAGAGTTTCCCAACGCTTTCCTTGGGTTTGACTAATTTCCTAAGGTGGCTTATAGATCTTCCAGGAAACATTCACTTACAATTCCCCACTAGTCATAAAGGATGCTACAAAGGATACAGATGGAGGGATGCACAGAGCACAGCACGGGGATGGGGGGGGGGGGGTCTGGGGAGCTTTTGTGCCCCTGCTGATATACCACCTTCCAGACACCTGTAAATCCTCAGCCAGTCAGAGAGATACCAAATCCAGTTCTCTTGTGGTTTTCATACATGTTTCATTGTTAAAGCATGACTTTTAGTGACCTACTCAACTCTTAGCCTTTGCTTC
This sequence comes from Onychomys torridus, assembly GCF_903995425.1. Lineage (NCBI taxonomy): Eukaryota > Metazoa > Chordata > Mammalia > Rodentia > Cricetidae > Onychomys > Onychomys torridus. The sequence goes on along the minus strand of NC_050461.1, from coordinate 32,620,526 downwards.
CCGGTGGATGGTTACTGAGGGTGGCAAAGTCTCGATCCCACAATTGTGTCTTTGTCTTTGGTTACCAGCCCTCATCCTGAAGTCATCTAATAGTTTCTAGCCCCAGTCATTTCATGGTATATGGAATCCTATGGCTTTAGGAGTTGTGTGCCAGGAAATAAGAAGTTAAGACCAAATATATATTTTATAATATCAAACAGCTGTTCTCTGAGATTCTGTGGACAAACTGACAGTTCTTATGCTTAATAACAACTTTTCAACTTTAGACAGTGACTTGTAAGTCTGTGGAAATGGACAAATGAGTGTGAACACCAACAACCACCTCTTTCACCCTCTACACGGGAAACTGAATCCAGGACCTTAGGTACACCATGAAAGCACTCTACCACTGAGCTCCATCCCCAGTCCCTATTCTTAAGAATTGTTGACTCCCGCAGCTCATCTTTACACTATCTGTGCATGAGAGGGAAGAATTGGGTATGATCGTTACACACTTGACAATTCTGTTCAGAAAACTAGATCTCTAAACAGAAAATAATGTGGGTTAGCACAAGACTGGTACATCACCAAACACTGTAAGGAAAACTGTCCGTACAAGAGCCATGAGAATCCTGGGAGCTATGGGCTAGATAACCAAGGGGACACTTGGAAAGGTATTCAAAGGGCAATCCCAGAAGTCCTTTGATGTCATAGGTAGCTCTGAGAGTTTGTGAGCAGAGATATGGTGGTAAAATTAGTATACTAGGAAAGCTAACCTTTTGGCAGTTCAGAGGACGGGCTGGTTCATCGATTGACTGAAGAAAGAAGAAACTCTGTGATAACAGCTGGAACATCAGGGAAGTGGATTTAGGTTCCAAAGTAGCCAGAGTAGAGAGGAGTCGTTTCTGGTTTTTATTTTGCAAGACAGTGATTTGTGATTCTACGGAAATGGACCAAGGACCATGCACCAACAGCCACCTCCCCCAGCCTCTACTTTCCTGGCATGAAACTTGTTTAGCCTCTTGTAAAATCATCCTTTTTCGTCAGCCTTTGATTTCAACCCTTTGGAAATTTGTCTTTGTAAACGTAGGGTGAGTTCAAGATAGTACAAGCAACTGTTGCATATGGAGAGATGGGCTTGCGTCTGGTTGCCGTCTCATATGGAAGACAAGTTGACAGCAGTTGTTATCACCTGTGCTATGGGCTGAATGTCTTCACCCCTTCCTTATCTTGAAATGTACTTTTTAGTGTGATGATGTCTAGTGATGGGTCATTTCAGAGGCTCATGAAAGGAAAGCCCTCATGAATGGAACCAGGATCCCTTATAAGAAGGGAAGTAATTTACCCGCCATTCAAATACACTTTGAGGATAGAAGAAATATGTGAACCCTGAAGAAGACATCATCAGGACCTACCCAAGTTGGCACCCCAGTCTCAGACTTCTAGACTCCGGGACTAGGAAATACATGTGGCTGTTGCTCATAAGCTGTTCAAGTCTGGGGTACTTGGTTGTAGCGACCCCAGCTGGCTCAGCAACCCCTTGACTGTAAATGCAACAACTTCACTTGTTCAGTCTGCAGAAACATGCACTGAAATGCTTAAGAAATTCACCTCTGATTGGTCTGTAGCCCACTTAATAAGGGCCAAGCTTAGATTACTTAAACTTACAGAAAATTTCTAAAAGGGATTTCCACCACCCCCTCAACACACACACACATATAATATTCTTGGCTAGTTACAAAGAAAACATAGTATTATGTGTCATCGATTTATTAGCTAATAATATCTCAAGATTTACATTGAAAAAAATGAGAATAATTCTGACAGTTAAAGAAAGTGGGATAAGGGCTGGAGAGATGGCTCAGAGCTTAAGAGCACTGGCTACTCTTCTAAAGGACCTGAGTTTAACTCCCAGCAACCACATGGTGGCTCACAAAAATCATCTATAACCAGATCTAGTGCCATCTTCTGGAGCACATGCATACATGCAGGCAGAACACTGCATAACAAACAAACAAATAAATAAATAAATAAATAAATAAAACCTTTTTAAAAAAACAAAAGAAAATGGGATAACTATTATACTGGAGAGATGGCAAGATTCCTCAGACCTGGAGACAACTGGAAATGTGTGTTTGTTGGTCAAGGACTGGAATAATCCTGGGACTCCTCTGGATGATTGTATGGAAAGAGGCCGTAGGTGTGTCCCATCTTCAGTTGGTTGGTTCTCTTGCCTAATATTCCTCCGTTCCCTCCCATCCTTGAGTGTTTACTAGACTGCAAAGCTTAGGAGGAAACAGTAATCCATCCTTGGGCACATCATCCGTCATATAATCCTACAATCACCCTGGAATCTGCTCACCACTTTCTTCCCTAGATTTGTTGTTTGGAGACAGGGTCTTGGGGGATAACCTGGAGCTCACTGTGTAGACCAGGCTGGCCTTGAACCTGCAGTGATCCTTCTTCTTTTGCTCCCATGTACTGGGGCTCTAGGCATGAAATTAGTGTTCCCTGGAACTTTTAAAAATAATCATGAGCCAGGAGGTGGTGGCGCACGTCTTTAATCCCAGCAGTGGGGAGGCAGAGGCAGGCAGATCTCTGTGAGTTCTAAGACAGGCTCCAAAGCTACACACAGAAACTGTCTTGTAAAACAAAACAAAACAAAACAAAAAAACATGAAAACGAAATGAAATCATGAGTCTAGGAGTGCTTGGCACTAACCTTTGTTATTGTTACTCAAATTAAGGCACACTGCAGCTTAGGGACAGTGGGAAACCTGCGTGATGGGATTTGGGGAGGTTTTCTAGAGCTGCAGATTGGTGAAGAAGCTCAGCCTGTGTTTATAGGGAAGAGGAGTGGATGTCCTACATCATTTCATCTAAATGGCTCTTTCTCCTTGGAGAATGTACTACTACACTCTTCCAATATGCTAGAGACAGAGGCAAACTGAAAATAATCTCAGCTCATAAGTTTGTTGTCCGGGCATGGTAAGGAGAGAGGCGGGGGATTTAATTTAAGACTTTAGTTATATGACTTTATCTAATTTATTCTACAAATAAAAAGCTTTCATATGTTTAAATCTTAGCAATCATCACAGATACCTTGCTGAAATCTTAGCACCTAAAATGATCAAATCTGTTATATTTGGATGTGAACATCCTGTCATTGTAAAAAAAAAAAATGCTTTTTTAAAGATTTGTTCTAAATGATGTACATATGTGTTGTCTGGAGGCAGACGTGTGCACACGGGTGCAGGTGGCTGGTGAAGCCAGAGACTAGAGTCTGCTGACTCTCATAGACCTCCTGAATCTTGGAGCTGGAGTTCGGGGCAGCTGGGAGCCACCTGACTTGGATGCTGGGGTCCACCCCTTGGTCCTCTGCAAGAGCAGTAAGTGCTCTTAACCACTGAGTCATCTTCCCAGCCCCCAATGCCCACTCTGTTTAATTGTGTGTCTACTACACTGTGCATTTCCAATGTATCCATCTTTCATTGTCATAACCTAAATAAACAAAAGGCATTTAGCCGATGAAGAATGTCTCCAAAGGATTAAATAGTTGGCTTCAGGTCTCAGAACTAAGAGCTCAACTCAATTCTGATTCCAAAGCTCATGCGGGATCTTCTGTCACTCAATTCTGATTCCAAAGCTCATGCGGGATCTTCTGTCACATTGGCTTTGGGGTTTCCTATTTCCAGCTTCTCATACTCACTTTCTCCCTTTCTCTGATTTCTCCCAAGATCTGAGTAGGAATTTTTTTTTGTATGACTGCAGTGCTATAATTTTAAGTGGAATATTTCTGAGCTATTGACTCTCTTTAATAATTGTCAATATATTGTTCTTGGTGTGCTTTTTTTTTGTTTGTTTGTTTTTTGTTTTGTTTTTGTTTTTTTTTTTTTCGAGACAGGGTTTCTCTGTGTAGCTTTGCCCCTTTCCTGGATCTCGCTCTGTAGACCAGGCTGGCCTCGAACTCACAAAGATCCACCTAGCTCTGCCTCCCAAGTGCTGGGATTAAAGGTGTGCGCCACCACCACCACCGGCTTGGTGTGCTATTTTTATTTCTCAATTAAGATTTTAGCTATTTGTTGTAGCGAACACTTGGGAGGAAGCAGAAGGGTCAGAGCTCGAGCCCATCAAGGCTACACAAAACCCCATTTTAAATGAACAACAATAAAAAAATTTTTTTTTAGAGGCTGGGTGTGGTGGTGCACACCTTTACTCTCAGCACTTGGGAGGCAAGGCAGGAAGTGAGCCTACACCAGGCCAGCCAAGGTGACATAATAAGGCAAAATAACAAATAAACAAAAGCAAAAATACTAATTCATGATCATTTTTGTCTTCTTCTATTAAACCCTATTAGGACAAGTGAATACTTGCAGGAACATTTCTGTTTGAGTTTTACGTGTGGCACGTAGGCAGACTCTGCTAGTTCTAAAGGCCATTCAGCCTTTCCTACTATTCCCAGTGTCCACGGGATGTCCGTCATTTTGTGATGTCTACACTACCAAAGTAGGGCTGGGAGGTAGTAAGTAGAGACCAGGTTTTCCATGGAAGTATCAACTCAACACCAACTTATCATCCTTTTAGGAGACCTTAAGGTGGAAGCCAAGATAAGGAAAGGCAGAAGGTGAGATGTGATCTCCCTGGTTGCCAGGGATTCACTCATTAATTCTCATTCTTTAAACTGTCTTTAGAAATCTAACACAAAATAGTTTAACTAGGACTGAGATTAAACAAACAACCCAGAAAGATGGCTACCCAGAAAGGTAGTCAAACAGCCTTTCTCTGGAGGCTTTAAAAAAAAAAATACCAAAGGCCCAGTCTTTCTCTAACTCTGAGCTCTGTTTCCAGCTATGTAGATATAGTTCTTTCTAATTTTAAATTTAGTTTTTCACATGGCGTTTTGCCTACACATATGTCTGTTCCATATTCATGCAGTTCCTGTGGAGGCCAAAAGAGGGCGCCAGATCCCTTAGGACATGCTTGTGAGTCACCATGTGGGTGCTGGGAATGGAAACTGGGTCCTCTTAACTGCTGAGTCATCTCTCCAGTCCCAGGACATTACTCCAATGCAGAGTACCTCCACATGTGGTTTAAATACCCTGAGCCCTGGGGTCAGAGAAAGGAGAAAACATCTCTTGCCCCAATTCAAACAAAAGTCCCATTCTGGTTGACTTGAATCCTTTGCTTCACGGTGAGCAATTTGCTCCAGTTCCATGACTGGGACATTTAACTGGGCTGATGAAGGAACTTCATACATAGCACATGGAACAATACGCTAAAGAAGTCATGAGCTTAGGGAAGACAAAAGCAGGATGACACAGCTCCCTTGAGTCAGACCATAAGCTAAGGTTATTTCCTAAAGTGGACACACGGTGCTCACCAAGAGTCCCACACAGGAATAAACATTTTGGAGAAAGTTTTTCCTAGACACAGCAGTGGGGCTGAGAGAGCTGTGGCTAAGCTTCAGCAGCCCCTCTGGACTTTAGGATGCTTAATAAGACAATGGCTCTAGGATAGGTCTTAGAGCCTGTGTGAGTTGGATTGTGTCACCCCAGGACCATATACTAAAGTTCTAACACCTAGTGCCACAGAGTAGGACCCGATTAGTTAATGGAGGATTTCAAACATAATAGTTGAAGTCATGCTGGAGAGTGGGACCGACTCCCAACCTAACACAACTGGAGATAGGTACACACAGGAATACTGCAGACAGACAGACACACAGGAACATTGCAGATAGACAGACACAGAGGAACACTGCAGACAGTCAGACACACAGGAACACTGCAGATAGACACACAGACACACAGGAACACTGCAGATAGACAGACACACAGGAACACTGCAGACAGACAGACACACAGGAACACTGCAGATAGACAGACAGACACACAGGAACACTGGAGACAGACAGACACACAGGAACACTGCAGACAGACAGACACACAGGAACACTGCAGACAGACAACACACAGGAACACTGCAGACAGACAGACACACAGGAACACTGGAGACAGACAGACACACAGGAACATTGCAGACAGACACACACAGGAACACTGGAGATAGACAGACACACAGGAACACTCAGACAGACAGACACACAGGAACACTGCAGACAGACAAACACACAGGAACACTGCCCTGTGAAAATAGGACTTTTGCTGACAGAAGCCAAGCAGTTTCCAGGCACGGGACAAATTCTTCCTCAGAAACCAGAGGAAGCCTGGCCTGTCACTATCTGGATTTCAGGAGCTTAACCTCCAGATCTGTGAGAATACATTTTTGTTTCCCTAATCCGTTTGGTTTGTGGTACATGTTTAGGGCTTCCCTAGCAGAACCCGAAGCTGGGGCACAGCCGTGACCTGTAGAGAAATACTTCCAATCAGCATGTGTCAGGCCATAAAGGTGTATGCTCCACCACAGGGCCTGTGTTTCACAGGGACATCAGAGTCAGTGAGAGCATGGATAGGAAGAGTAGCCAGCTCCACCTGGTGTTTGGAGATGGGTGAGCTTTTAAATATAATATGATGAGGAAGGAAGAAGGCGAGTATGTGGGAGTGTGGGACCTCAGGTTATTAACTGGAAATTGCATAGTTTATTTATCCAATAACTTTCAGATCTACTTCTGCATATACTTGGAAGCAAACACTGTCCTGCTCTCTGAGAACGTAGTGCCAAGTAAGTTGCCTGCTGTGGTGGATCTCTTAAGACAAAGCCATGTCCCTAAGAAGTGAATAAGGGGGAGATGCACCAGGGTTGTACTGACAGTGTCAGAGAAATTATAATTGTCGAGTTTGGCCTCAATTTCTAAAAGTAAAGGCATCGGTGTTAATTATAATGTCTGCCATTTTTAGTTGTTCCTGACTCACTGCTAATCATATTGCCACAAGCAAGAAGCATTGTATTTTGATTGAATTGTGTTGTTTCTAATTAGCGCAGGTTAGAGGTGGTACGAAAGTGTCAGCAGAGTCCTGGGCTCATTTGTTGTTGTTCTTGTTCGTTTGTGTCAGCTGGTGACCGGGTCACATGTTGTCCAGGCTGGCTTGGAACTCATAGTATAGTAGAAGATAACCTTGAACTCCTGATTCTCCCAACTCCACTTCCCGAGTGCTGCAATTGCAGGTGTAGGCCATCACCCCCTGCTTCTCTGTGGTCTTTGGAGAAAAAGGGAGTGTCAGGGCCCAATCCCCAGATCCGCCATCTCTAGGCTCGGGAAGAAAGGAAAGCAGACAGAGGCTTCCATCGTCACCTGCAGAGTCACAGACAGGGTTGATGTTCCAGTAATTAACTGCTCTTCTCAAGCGAGCACCCCACCTTGACTTCATGTTGGCCTCATCTGGAAAGCATGAAAAACTACTGATGCCTGGCTCTCATCCCACCCACTCTTCTCCAGCCAACATTTTTTACTTCATTAAGTTGGAGTGAGGCTCGGGTGTAAGAATTTCTAAAAGATGAATGTTTAGATTTTGATTCTGATGTTCAGCAACATTTGTTTTGAGCTGCTGTCCTATGCCTGGCAACTCATTAAATAACTTTGAGGTATGGGTGACAAGATCCGAACTTGGTTTGAGGGAAATTAAATGGGGAGTGATATGTGAGGTTGATGGAAGTCCCTGTGAGAGGTGATGTGAGAGAATGCAGTAGAATAGGTGAGATAATAAAGGCCCAGGGAAGGGAGAGAGGCACCGTTGGGGATGCAGTAACAAGGAGCAGACACTGGGGCTCAGAAGGGGCAAGCTTGCTCATCAATGGCCTTGCTGATTAAGCAATACTAAAATGGCCAGTGTCTTTCTGCTAGCTGGTGCAATGATGAGTCTCTTTAAAACAATTTTATGCTGGGTGGTGGTGGCGCACGCCTGTAATCCCAGCACTCGGGAGGCAGAGCCAGGCGGATCTCTGTGAGTTCGAGGCCAGCCTGGGCTACCAAGTGAGTTCTAGAAAAGGCACAAAGCTACACAGAGAAACCCTGTCTCGAAAAACCAAAATAAAATTTTTTTATGTGGATAAGCTAATAAGCTTAGACCCATGCATAAACTAAACTTTGACATTTTATTATGGAATTCATAGACTCTGCTATCTGTTTTCTGTTCCAAAATAGTATTGTTGAGTTCTGTCTAAATCTACAAGTGTTTTCATTAAGAGTAATAAGGACGATGAAATATTGTTAATAATCAGCATATGGAAATTAGTAATAAATTAAAGATCAAATATAATTATAGGCTAATTGCATTATAGTCATTTCTTGTTGCTATAAAATTTCTTTAAAGATTTTATTTCTGGTGGCATTGGAGAGATGGTGCAGTTGTTAGGAATGTACCCTGGGAGCCTGGAGAGATGGCTCAGAAGTTAAGAGCATTTGTTCTTACCTAAGAGCAGGGATTCACAACCATTTACAACTTCATTTTCAGGGTATCTGACCTCCTCTTCTGATTTGCTTGGACACCTGGTATTCAGGTGGTGGACATATATACATGTAGGCAAAAAACTACAACAACATAAAAGTCTAAGAGAATTTTCTTGTTTTTTTTTTGTCTTGTTTTGTTTTTGTTTTTGAAATGGGGTTTCTCTGTGTAGCGCTGACTATCCTAGGAATCACTCTGTAGACCAGGCTGGACTTGAACTCATTAATCCATCTGCATCTGCTTCCCGAGTTCTGGGATTAAAGGCATACACCAGCACTTCTCCTCTAAAGACTTTTAAAAAGGGCCATGCATCTGGGCGGGCTGCTGCTGAGGACCGTGTCTGGGTCCTCCATCCTACCACAGCCAGGGTATGTACTGTCCATGCCCTGTGGTGATACTAACGGTCACACAGAAGCATGGGCTCTAGGCCACAACCTGTGCCCATGTTGGTGCCTAAGGGCTGGGTCACCACCATGGCCATACCAACCTGGGTGTCCTGCATTGCCACATGGGGCCCTGGTGTTATCTGGGCCTGGGCTTTTGCCCAGGGCCATGTCTGGGTCCATGGCCCAGTAACAGCCAGGGTCTGGGTTGATGTCCATGGCTCCTATTGCCACTGAGGGCTGTAGAGCAACCTGAGACCATGTCAGTGTCCGAGGGCCTTGCTGCCATTGGGGTCGTACTAGTCTGAGTGGGCTATGTGGCCACCAGGGCCACGGTGATGTCTGGGTCAGAGCTGCTGCTGAGCACTGTCTCTGAGCTTATGGTCCTGCTGCAGCTGGTCTGTGATGTCCATGGCCTGTGTTGCTACAAGGGGGTCATAGGAACCATGCATGTTGAAATCTGAGGGCCCTTCTGAGCCAGCCCTCCCCTCACTGTCTGGGGGGGATGGCTGCCCTGCTCCTTGTTAGACATTGAAGCAGAAGAACTGGCCCCGCCCCCTGAGAGAGCTTGCCCCCACACTCAGTAGAGATGGCTTCACCCCACACCACAGGAGTGGGAGAACTGGCTCCTAAAACATGGACCTACGAGAGCTGACTCCACATCTCGCCTGATAGGGCCAGTCCTAGGGGCCAGCTCAGCTGCCACCCAGACCCACATCCTGGGTCTTTGATTGGCCCACCCTAGCATCTTCCACAACAATGACCTGCTGGAGTGTGTGAAGGAACTGGTCCTTCCGAAAGATAACCGCAGGATCTCAATGACTCCAGGCAACAGCAGGATGTCCGAGAGGAGTTTTGGTGAGGGTCCAGTGATGATGGTGTGCCAGAGGACTTGAACCAGACCAATGACTCATTGCAGTGAACATTTTGTGGATGGGGCTGAGTGGACAAAAGGGTCTATTGTGTGACACACCTCGGCACTTAATGCCATGAGGATGAGTGAAGAGGTTTTGGAAAGACAGAGGATAGAGGTGGTTCGTGTGTGTGTGTGTGTGTGTGTGTGTGTGTGTGTGTGTGTGTGTTTTGATTTGGTTTGGTTTGGTTTAATTGATGTTTATTTTTTGCAGGGGGTGAGGGGATGCTTCAGAGGTGAGGGAAGGATATGGAGGAACTGGGAGGTAAGTGGGATTGGGGTGCATGATGTGAAATTCCCAAAGAATCAATAAAGAATTATGTTATTTTTGTTGTTGTTGTTGTTGTTGTTTTAAGTCATGAACTGCTCCAGTAAAGGACCTGAGTTTATTTGCCAAGATAGTTGACTCAGGATTCCTTGAAACTCCAGCTCTGGTTCCTAAGGGCAGGTGGTTTGACGAGAATGTCCCTCATAGACTTATATATTTGAATGTTTGGTTCCCAGTTATTAGACCTGTTTGGGAAGGATTAAGAGGTGTGGCCTTGTGGGAGGAGCTGCATCACTGGGGGTGGGCTTTGAGGTTTCAAAAGCCCCTATCAGGCCCAGTCTCTCCCTTTCTCTGCATACAACTCAGCTATGCTCCAGCACCATGCCAGCCTACCTGCCATCATGTTTCCCACAATTTTGATCATAGACTCTGAAGCTGCAAGCAAGCCAGTACAGCACTCTTCCATGGTCTGCATTAATTAGTCCCTGCCTCCAGGTTTCTGCTCAGTTTGGGTTCCTGCCTTGGCTTCCCTCAGTGCACATACTACTTGGAATATGTAAGCCAAATAAACTGTTTCCTCCCCAGGTTGATTTTGGTCATGGTGTTTTATCACAGTAATAGTAACACTAATAAGACACACACACACACACACACACACACACACACACACACACACTTTCAAGGTTTGTTTTTATTTATGTGTGTGTGCTCATGAGTTTGCATTTCTCATGCTTTTTCTTTCTTTCTTTTTTTCTTTTCTCTGTCTGTTTGCTTTGTTTCGTTCTGTCTTTGTTTGTTTGTTTGCTAAAGAAATAGAGACAGAGGGTGCCAGGTTGACCGAGTGGAGAGGTGAAGAGAATATGGGAGGAGACCAGGAAGGGGAAACTGATCAGAATATACTGTATGAATAAAAACAGTGCCGGGTGGTGGTGGTGGCATGCCTTTAATCCCAGCACTCGGGAGGCAGAGGCAGGAGGATCTCTGTGAGTTCAAGGCCAGCCTGGTCTACAGAGCTAGTCCAGGACAGGCTCCAAAGCTACACAGAGAAACCCCGTCTCAAACAAACAAACAAACAAACAAAACTCAAGACAAAAAGAAGAGAGATGTGAGGAGGGAGGGAAGAGGAGAAAGAGGAGAGAGAGAGAGTGGATGATGAGGAGGGAGGGCTGACTTATAAGTGAAACAAGTGTCTAGTGCTTTTATTCTGCTTTTTAAAAATATGTAAAATGTAATTTAAAAAAAATTTTTTTTTGGTTTTTTCAAGACAGGGTTTCTCTGTGTAGCTTTGTGCCTTTCCTGGATCTTGCTCTGTAGACCAGGCTGGCCTCGAACTCTCGGAGATCCGCCTGCCTCTGCCTCCCGAGTGCTGGGATTAAAGGCGTGCGCAGCCGCTGCCACCGCTGCCACCACCACCACCTGGCTTAATTTAAAATTTTTATTCTCTGGGAATTTAATACATGCATCCCATGTATACAATCACATTCATCCCTCCTCAGGCACCCCTTCACATTTCATGTCCTCTTTCTCTATAACTCATTGGGTCTCATTTGTTCTGCCCATATACATATGGGTGCGGGTGTGGGAGCCCACAGAGGTTTCCTAGTGAGATCTGAGCTTGCTTTACCCAGCAGGGCTGCATTAGAGGATGGCTTGATCATGTGCATCATGATGAGGGTCTGCACTTGGCTGTGCTGGGGGAGGTCTTTTCCTCCACCCATTGGCATTCTTTAAAAACCCCTTTAGCAGAAACGGAAGGGGCTGGTGGATTTTGACCCAGGCCCTCCTGAGGCTATCCTGTGTTTCTATCTGTCTCTCTCTCCTCTATCTTTCCATGTAAATATTTCTCATTTCTCTCTGCTCAACAGTACCGGGGGTGGGGGGTGGGGGATGGGGGGTGGGGGATGGGTGGAATGGGGGCAGGTCCCCCTACATGTGGGGCTGCCCACTGCAAAATGGTCAACCTACCAGAGACCAAGATTCCTAAAGAAAACTGACTTTTCCTGAGAAGCCATGGACTCTAGATATTTGTAAGTGGTTGGGAGCCGGGTGCCTCTTTGTATTTTAAATCATGTCTAGCCTCTATGTTCCAACCTGGGTTTACAATCTCCCAACCTGGGTTTGCAATTTCCCTGGACACCCTGTCTCGAAAATTACACCAGTTAAAGTCACACCCCTCAACTCTTTGCTCTAACCCCCTCTCTTTTTTACACTGAAAATTATGCTCCTATAAGACAAATATCAATCCCTGAGGATCTTATAAACCCTGTTGCCAAATGGAGGTTATCAACCACTAGGAGGGTCTTATGGCTGCATTTTTTTAATCTTTTCATAATCTTTTTATCCTAATATCAAGTTTTAAAAGTTGATGCATGAAACTGATTTTTCCCCTGAGGCCCTTCTTTGAGAATCTTTTGCTGTCTAGATAACCTACGAATGAGTATTTATAGCCCAGCACATCCTGAAAGAAAAAATATCTCTTCTAGTTCATTTTGAATACCAAGTGCGTCATTCTTCTGCATAGCTCAACCTCCTGTCTGTATCAGAGGCACCCAACAGGAGCTGCTTACACTTTCAGCATTCAGGTTAGCAGATCCTCATGTGCATCAGGTACCAATTTTATAATCCATATGTTTAAAAACAATTTTGCCGACAGCTCTCTCTGTAGGTAAGTTATGCCCACTTTCTTCCTCGGTAGCAATTGCTTTACTGACCTTCAAGCCTTTGCTAAACAGTTATTCATCCCTCAAACCAAGGCCACATGTTTCAGAATTTTGTTACGGCAGGACTAAGCTCCCTATTAATTTTGTTTTATCTATTGCCATATTTTTTAAAAATGAGGAGTTGGAGATGGCTCAGAGGTTAAAAGCACTGACTGCTCTTCCAGGGATCCTGAGTTCAATTTCCAACAACCACTTGGCGGCTCACAACCATTCATAATGAGATCTGGTGCCTTCTTCTGGTGTGCAGGCAAACATGAAGACAGAACATATATACATAATAAATAAATAAATAAATCTTTAAAAAAACGAGTTTTGCTATTTCTATCCCAACAACCTGATGACTCAACTTGATACCTCATCATCTGCCTCACAATTTGTAGGGTGATGAAGTACATAGACTTGGTTCATTCTTTAGAGGATCCCACATGCCAGCGAACTGCTGGGCCTGAAGAGTTCTCTGGAGACTCAACTGGGCTGGAGCATCCAAAATGGCCTCTAAAGTCACATGCTCTTAAAGCTCTTCCACATGGCATCCATCTCCAGGCAGCCTCCTGTCTCCCGGGCTTTTGCATGAGGCTCCTCTGTCTTGTAGAGAAGTAATCTGGTCATTTTTTCATGCTGGTTGGTTTGCAGCAGTACAAAGACTGATGTGCCAGGATATTTAGTCAGTGACTGTCCATCATTCCTGGTACATTCTATTGAGTAACCTTAGAAGCCCCCAGATTCACCATGGGGTCAACCCCAAAGAGGACGCTAGGAGAAGGGATTCACTGACTGCCATCCTTTCAGAGTAGCAGAAATTGAAGAATTGCCGCTACTGATTTCGGCAAATGGAGCATACTTCATGGGACTGATGGATTGGAATATGTTTCCTGTTTCCTTCAAGCAGAAACAGATTCCACAAAGCTCAGTGGCCAAATCTGAATCATGCAAACTCAATGAACTTTGCACTAAATCAGGCATATGACTCTGTCACTTAAGAATTAGGGCTGGAGAGATGGCTCAGAGGTTAAGAGCACTGGCTGTTCTTCCAAAGGTCCTGAGTTCAGTTCCCAGCAAACCACATGGTGGCTCACTATCATCTGTAATGAGATCTGGTGCCCTCTTCTGGCCTGCAGGGATGCGTGCAGGCAGAACACTGTATACATTTTTTTTAAAAAAAGAGAGAACTAAACAGCAGCTCTTTTTTTCTGGGGCCTTCCAGGCTGTCAGCTGTCAAGTTGAAGCTGAGTATCTCCTTCCCAGGCTGTCAGAAACTCATTGGACGATGATCCCAAGTTTCATACTTCCTATGAGAAGCACATGGCCACAGAAGTAGCTGCTGGTGTTCTGGGTGAAGAGTGGAAGGTTATGTGGTCTGAATCAGTGGTGGGAATGATAAGCAAGGTTTGCCCATGAAGCATGGTGTCTTGACCCAGGGCAGAGCACTCCTGATATTGAGTAAGGAGCATTCTTGTTATAAGCCAAGAACTGGAGAGAGAAAGTGCAAGTCTGATCATGGATGCACTATGGATGCCAATCTGAGTGTTCTTGACTTGGTTTTTATCAAACAAACAAACAAATAAATAAATGGAGAGAAATAGTTTCATGGACTGGAGCCTAAAAGATTTAGCAGAATCTGAAAGCTTTTCGACCTCTCTAAAGAAGGCAATGTCCACTAATATGTTGTCAGAAAGCCCTTAAACAAAGAAGGTAAGATGCCCAGGGCCAAAGCATCTGAGATTCAGCATCTGTGTCTCCATGTGTTCTGCAACACAAATGCCAGTGTACTGCTCTGAAGAAACAACATCCTAAGAAAAACAAAGAGGGGGATGCAGAATGTGCTAAACTTTTGGCCAAGAGAATAAAAGAAGCCAAAGAAAAATGCCAGGAACAGATTGCCAAGAGACACAGGCTGTCCTCTCTGAGAGTTTCTATTTCTAAGTCTGAATCTAGTCAGAAATAATTCTTTAAGAGTAACAAATAATCAGAATCTAAAAGAAAAAAGAAAAGAAAAAAAGAAACAACACAATATTATTGTTGAAAACTCAACTTGTATCTTGAAGCTCACGCCATGAGAGGGAGCCCATGCCCTACATTGCCTGGAGAGCCAGCAACCTTGATAGCCCGAAGACCTAGGGTAGAACCAAACATGAGGGTCAAAAAGGAAGGAAGGAACAAAGGAAGGAGGGAGGGAGGGAGGGAGGAAGGAAGGAAGGAAGGAAGGAAGGAAGGAAGGAAGGAAGAGATTCTTAATGATATTCTGCTATACTCATAAATCAATGTCTTGTCCAGTCTCCATCAGAGAGACTTTCTCTGGCAGCAGATAGGAGTGGATGCAGAGACCCACAGGCAGACATTATGCAGAGAGAGAGTATAAATTGGAGGTCTTCATCAAGTCCCGCCCTGCCCCCAGAGAAACTCACAGAAAATGGGGAGGAAAGAAAGATTGTAGGAGTCAGAGGGGATGAAGGACACCAGGAGAACACAACCCACTGAATCAGCTAAGCAGGGCACACATGGGCTCACAGACTGAAGGGGGACGCCTGGGGCCTGCACAGATCTGCAAGAGGTCCTCTGTGTGTGTGTTATGTCTGTTACTTTGGTGTTTTTGTGGGACTCCTAACTGTGGAAGCAGGTGTGTCTCTGACTCTTCTGCCTGCTCTTGGGACTCTTTTCCTCCTTTTGGGTTGCCTTGTCCAGCCTCCATGTGAGGGCTCCTACCTTGTGTTCCTGTATCTTGTCTTATCATGTTTGGCTGTCGTTTCTTGGAGGTCTACTCTTTTCTGAAGGGAAACTAACAGGGAGTGAATCTGGGGGAGAGGGAGGTAGTGGTGGGAGCTTGGAGAAGTGGAGGGAGGGGCAACTGTGGTCAGGATGTATTGTATGAGAGAAGAATCTATTTTCAATCAAAAAATTTAGCCTTGTCAACTAAGAAAGTTTGCCTTCCTAAAATATAAATAAAATATTTTATAAACCTATTGTACAAAAATAATTTTTAAGTCTAAAAATAAGCAATAAAGCTTGATTTGTTTATTTTTTGAGAGAAGAATCTATTTCCAATTTAAAAAATAGCCTTGTCAACTATGAAAGTTTACCTTTCTAAACTATAAATACAATGTTTTATAAACCTATTGTACAAAAAAATTAAAAGTCTAAAAATAATCAATAAAGCTTGGTTTATTTATTTTTTTCCTCAAAGTATTTCATGGGTTATTTTTTTTTTCAAATTTTAATTTATTTGAGAACGGAAAAGTGTGAAGAATAGCAATGTAACCAAAAATAACCAATACTTCTCATTTTCCGTATGATAGACTCCCTTTGAGCATGGGCATGAGCTATGAATATGTTAAGACATAATAGGATGGTCACTCCTAAAGGAAGGCAAGATGGCTCAGTGGGTAAAGGCACTTGCCACTAATCCTGAGGATGTGAGTTTGATTCCCAGGAGCCACGTGGTGGAAAGAGAGAACTGACTCCTGAAAGTGGTCCTCTGACCTCCATACTCATATAATAATATGTAAATAAATGTAATAAGATAGGTTTTTTTAAAGATTTATTTATTTATTATGTATACAGCATGTATGACCAGAAGAGGCACCAGACCTTATAACAGATGGTTGTGAGCCACCATGTGGTTGCTGGGAATTGAACTCAGGACCTCTGGAAGAGCAATCAGTGCTCTTAACCTCTGAGCCATCTCTCCAGCCCAATAAGATAGTTTTTAAAAAGAAAAGTAGATTGCATTTGATTGGCTTTACCACTCGGCTGAAAGGGGGTTTGGATTTCCCTGGACCCTGAGGTTTTATCGGGGAGAGTCCCCAGATATAAGGAAGATTCTATTCTCTGTCACTGTCTTTAAAGGCAAAGGACTGAGTGTTAAGATGTCACCTGTGGCCCTGATTGACAACCAGCAATCCATCGTAAACCTCGGATTTTAAAAATTATTTTATCTTTTGAGGCAAGGTCTCCTGAAACCCTGTCCGGCCTTGAAATCATTATGTAGTCAAGGATGACCTTGAACTTCTGACTGTCCGGCCTCTATCTCCCATGCGTTGGGATGACAACATGCCCTGTTTATGGGGTGCTGGGGAACACCTGCCAAAGACCTCTGACACAAGTTAGGAGAGCACAGTGGGCTTCAGGTGACCATGCAGCCAGACGATGTCTAGATTCCAGCCTTGTGAAAACCTGAGTAGAGAGTTCAGGTATACATCAGCTGTGGGCACATGCAGAAGGCTGGTCCAATGAGCCTGGATATCAAAATCGGAGGATGCTGAAGTCACGTAGGTATAACAATGTGATATCAACCCTTCACCTATGTACTTTAAGTTAGCTCCAGGTTGCTTATAATTCCTAATACAAAATAAATGTCATGAAAATGTCTGTCATGATATACTATTTATAGAATAACGATAATAAAAATCTCTACATGTTTAAAACACTCACATTAATTTTTTTTTTCTTCCTTTGATCTGGGGTGGGTTGATTCCATTAATCCAGACACCCAGATGGGAAGGGTCATCTGTGCTGTGTTTGAACATTTCACCTACAGAATGTCAATACGTTTGCTGTGTTTGTTTCTCAGAAGTAGAAAATGAATCGAATAATTGTTTTTATGTGACCAGTTATACTGGTATATATTTGAAACCAAAGTGATTTATAAAAGCACGAATTTTTCAAGGATGATATGAGGAATAATGTTGCCTATTATTTGCTGCATATGTCTATGACTAAGGTTTTGTCTTCAAAAGTCCCCAAGAAACTGCCCAAAAATTGTTTTCAAAAAAACAAACTGTACTCAGCTTTATTAAAAATACTTTTCATAAACAATCATAGCATTTTAGGCAGGATACTGGCAGAAAATTGTTAACAGCATACAAAAACTTTCAAACTCTCTTCTTTTTCAATTGTTTTAAAATTGTATTTATTTATTTTATATGTATGGGTGTTAAGTTAAGGAAAGCTGGCTAGAAACAAGCCAAGCTAAGGCCAGGCCTTTATAAGTAATAATAAGAATCTGTGTGTTTTATTTGGGAGCTGGGTGGTTGGTCCCCCCAAAAGAGCAAAGAGTAAAGAGTAAAAACAACCAACAACAGGTGGGCCCAGGGGCCATTCTTGATTTTCCTTCTTCTCATTGCTTGCTCTCCAAGAAGCTTTTTTTTGTGTGTGTGATAACGGGAATTTAATTCATTTGGCAGAAAACACAGTAAAATCAGTAATAGTATAGCAGAACATTACACAGAAAACAAACGCCACTGGTTAAAATCGTAGGTGCAGTGAGTAAAATCGATTTGATTAAGTAGCCAATGTTAAAATGACTTCATTACTTTAAATTAAGAAAAAACAGAGATTAGTAAGCCCTACAATCTATATCATTATACCACAATTTGCAGATTTTCAAAATGTGAAGATTCCTAGAATTGAACCACTTTGGGAAAAACGTTGTCCTGTTGGTGGTAGA
The DNA here is from genome assembly GCF_903995425.1 of Onychomys torridus. Classification (NCBI taxonomy): domain Eukaryota; kingdom Metazoa; phylum Chordata; class Mammalia; order Rodentia; family Cricetidae; genus Onychomys; species Onychomys torridus. The sequence goes on along the minus strand of NC_050461.1, from coordinate 32,602,416 downwards.
GATGATAGCACTGCTTGGATCATCTCAGAAGGTTCCAGTTTTGATGACTCAGGACTCACAAGACTCCATAATAAGTAATCTTCGTGCTTACAGCTTCCTACTACTGTGGACACCAAGGAAAAAGTGTGTTCTGGTAGGCTACAGATAAGCCAGAAGGGCTGAGCGCTTCCTCGTATGAGGAGACCATGAGATATGCATTCTGTGGTACAGTGAGCTCCAGGAACACATGCAGAGTGTTTACACCCAGAAAAACCCACTCAAGTGTCAGGATCAGTGGCTTTAGAGGGGCATTGACCATGAAGACATATTCTGCTACCCAGCCAGTCACGGTAACTGAAACCCATAACTGGACCATGAAAACACATTCACACTATTAAACTTGATATTCTTGCATTGCAAGGCACCCTGAGAGCCTGGCACAGTGTGCTCCACTGCTTGAGGAATAAACAGCAAAATCACCCATCCCTAACATAAAGAGCATGCCGGGGTCATATTCTGGGAACTGACCAAGGGTGAGTTTCAGTTCCAGAGGCAGGCAAAGAGTAAGCAACCAGATCGATGTTAATAATTAAATTGTATGTATACACTCTGTATGCACTAATTATGGAAGGTATACTTAATATATTTAACCTGTAGAATCCAATATATGTGTGACAATACCAGAAATATGAATGAACTTCATTAGAAATCTTTTGGGGTTTGGTTTTGTTTCTTACCACTGTGGCAAAAATACTTAGCTCATTTTCCTGTTAAATATTATCAACACGACAGAAAAGAGATAACCAAGTAGCCAAAAAAAATTTGGCTGTGCCAAGTTTCCTAGGCCACCATGGGATGGAAATGTCAAGGAATTCCTAAGAAATTGACATTGGATGGCATATGTTGACAAAATGCAGTGAAGGGAACCCGCAAACCAAAATATACATGGATAAGAGAGACAGAATAAACAGAGAAGGGTGTGCCTTTCCAGACAGTGTCTGGTGGCTCCCACCTCTACAGCCTCCAAGGGAGCTTCAGGTGCAGCTACAAGCTGGTAAAGGATCCTGATCAGAAAGTCTCCCTGATCCATTCTCTGATGACTCTAAGACACTGAGCTTGCACAGTGTGGCCAGGCCATATTCAAATGTACCAGGCTCTGCAGACTCCCCATGGGAGACCTTGCCTTGGAAGAGGTGGGAATGGGGGATGAGTTGGGGGGGAAGCTTGGGGGGGGGAGGACAGGGGAATCTGTGGTTGGCATGTAAAATGAATGGAAAATCTCTTAATAAAAATTATTTTTTTAAAAAAAGAACTCTCAACCACAGCTTGAAGCAACATGTCCGGGGGACCCTGCTTCTCACTGGTCTACATCAACTCCTCAAGTTACCAGTATCTAGCCAGGGCATACTGAAAACCCTTCTTCATTTCTGATACAAAGCTTCCAAGATGCATGTGTTGGTGGAAGATTCTTTAGCTACAGCATGATCTGAATGGAGACCTTTTGCGTTCCACACAATTGGTGTGTGTGTGTGTGTGTGTGTGTGTGTGTGTGTGTGTGTGTGTGTGTGCGCACAGGTTGAGGTCAGAGGTCAACCCTGAGTGTCAATCTTTCTGTAGGACGTGTCCAGTCTCTCACTAGAACCTGGGGTTTATTGTTAGGGTTTAACTGACTGGCCAGGGAATCCCAGTGATCTGGCTTTCTCCATCCCTTCAGTGCCAGGAGTACAAGTGTACCCCACCACATGGCAGCTCACGTAGGGGCTGGGCACCAAACTCAGGTCCCCATTTTATTGGCTGAGCCATCTTCCAAGGAATGAGTACTTGATCTTCCATGTGGAGGTCTAGAGATGCGTAGGAAGTACACAGGTGATGTCTAACACAATCAATGGCCCAGTGGGAATGGAGGTAAGTGTGCCTCTCCTGAAAATGGAGTGTAGAAATCGTCCACTTCCAGGTATTTGCTTGGCAACTGTGAAGGCTGCCCATAGCCTGCTTCCTACTCGTGAAGGCATCAAAAGGATGAGTCTGGCTGTCTGCCCACCTGATCATTCACTTACGTAGCCTGGAGTCCCCTGAGTTACAGCTTATCATTAAATACTTGAGCTTGAACAGTGTAATGCACGTGTAACATGTGGACCCTGGGACCAGCCACTAAAATCTGCAGTACTGAGGGAGAATACCACTCCAGTTGCTATTAGTATGTTAAACACTCTAGCCAGGAAGCCTCGTTTCAGACATGATGGCTATACCTTCAGTAATCTCCATCTATGGTGTAAGCATTGTTCCTTGGTGGAGAAGCTCTTACAATGAATGGTTTTTATTTTTATTATTTTATGGATGTGTTTTTGCCTTTATGCATGTGCCTGGTACTCTTGAGTGTCCCCATGCCCGGAGAGATCAGAAGAGGATCCCCTGAAGCTGGAGTTATGGACAGTTGTAAGTCACCATGTAGGTTCTGGGAACTGAAACCAGGTCCTCTGTAAGAACAGCCAAGTGTTCCTAACGGATGAGCCATCTCTCCAGTCCCCACAATTAATCATTTTGGCTGGGATGTAGTTCAGTGATGCAGTGATAGAACACTTGCCTGCCATAAGAGCTCTGGTCTCTGTCTCTCTCTTTATCTCTCTCTCTGTCTCTCTGTCTCTCTGTCTCTCTCTCTCTCTCTCTCTCTCTCTCTCTCTCTCTCTCACACTCACACACACACACACACACACACACACACACACATTCTTTTAATCCTTAAAATGAATCACATGTACATTATGGGATTTGCTTAGGAACACTGTGCAGGAACATTTGCCCTTATGTAACCCAGGCAATAGGAATCCACTGAGCATAGCTAATCACGTTTTAAAAACTTCTTGCTGTGGCTGAGCGTGGTGGCACATACCTTTAATCCCAGCGGAGGCAGAGGCATGCAGATCTCTGTGAGTTTGAGGCCAGCCTGGGCTATAAAGTGAGATCCAGGACAGCCAGGGCTGTTACACAGAGAAACCCTGTCTTGAAAAGCCAAACACACACACACACACACACACACACACACACACACACACACACACCAGAAACTTCTTGTTCTAGGGCTCTACACATGAGACCATGATACTTCAAGAGATCACCTATTCTTACTAGAATAGGTAAATCCTGCAGCTAGAATAGTATACACTCAGTGAACTTCTCATGCAAGGTCACTGAGCTTATAAAAACAGACCATCGCCTTGGGGCCTAGCAAGTGCAAGGCCCTGGGTTCGATCCTCAGCTCAAAAAACAAACAAACAAACAAACAAAAACCAGATCTTCTAGCATGGCTGTGACAGCCCACTGAAAGCCTTTTGTGTGGCATCAGTGAACCCAAGACTTCTTCCATATTCAACTGATAGTAAGGATGGGTGGGGATATCTTTAACATTTTCTGCCTTTAGATACTGGGGGAATTATCCCCCCCCCCCTTACAATAACCTATTTTAAATGGCAGACTAGCTAAAGCCAGTTTAAGTCAAGAGAAAAGGCTTGTTTGGGAAATGAAACAATATAATGTCTGATTAACCTAGGCCATTTACATACACGGATCAACAATTTTTTAAAATTCTGAAATTAATAGATAACCAACGTCTCCAGGCAGTTAAAAAGCACCCATGGAGTTCCTTTAGAGCTGCCAGGAGAATCAAATTGGATAATGTGCCTTAAGCATGCTTTGGATTTTCAATTCCCACCAGTACCTTGGAGTAAAGGCCTAGCCCTCGAGTTGGAGCACTGTTTGGAGGTGGCGGAAGCTTTGGAAGTTGGGGCCCAGAGGGAGTAAGTCTGGTCACTAGGGACATACCTTGAAGAGACTGCTGAGACCTGGACCCCTCCTATAGCTACCAGGAAGTGAAGAGAGCTATCTTACTGTGGCATCCTGTGCAGCCCAAAGCAATGGGGGCCAAGTGATCACAGACAGAAACTTCTGACATGTGAGGTGGGTTATTGCAAGCATTTTGTCACAGTCACGGGAAGGTGAATAGCACAAAATACTCTCTGCAATATTTATCACCTGGGAAGTACTCAAAGTCAGCTGTTACCTTTAGTGTAAAGTCTAAGGAAAAGCCAATGAGGACCTTAATGTTTGATTCCTTCGGTAATCCTGGCACAGCACAAAGTCAGTGAGGTTTTGTTGTTGTTGTTGTTTTTAAATTTCTCTTATACGATGGTCACTATTTGGGGTGCTGAGAATGTAGAGGTGAAGTAACAGAGATGACCTTGACTTGATTGGAGTGAAGTTTCAAAGGAGGTGGTGGGGTGTGAATAGGGGAAGGAGCACAGTAAACAAAAAATTGCATCAGAGAAAAGGCCTGGGTCAGATGAAGAAGGGACCAAGGTACATGAGTTGGCTTGTTGCGGGTGAGGGACTTCCTGGTGGGAATCGAGTCCGGGGTTGGAAGGACATGAGCTGCAAGTCTGTCTCACCGGAGTGGAGAGAATATCAGGTGGATACAACAGCGAGGGGGAAATCTGGAAAGTTTGGCAGAGTTCAGGAGGGCAGAAGGCTAAGGACATGAAGCATGAGAGAGAGTTGATGGCCAGCCCCGGGACAGCCTGGGAGCCGTGCTAAGGGCTGATGACAGAAGAGGGTCATGATCTGGCTTACATTTTTTTTTAAGGGATCAATCAGATGTCATCTCCATAGTTCCTGAAGAGAGGATGGCCGGAAGGAACGGGAGGGGGTGTTAAAAGGTCCCATGAGAGTGAGCCGGAAGGAAGGCTAAAAGGTCCCTTTAAAGGAGAGCTGATTAGTTGTCTGTGGGCTGAATTTGAGATGTGAGACGAAAACAAATATGAAGTTTGTCTCCTAGTTTCGACCCCGGTCAGTGAGATGAAAGGCGACATCATCTATTAAGGACCATGGTGATGAGATGGGAAAGCTGCGGATCCCTGACTGGAAGAGGACAAGGGCAGCAGGCTGCGGGAGGGCGGGGCTGTCCGGGGATACAGGTGCTGCGGCAGGGAGCCTTCTGCAATTATCGTAAAAGAAGATGCTCACGAGAAAAGGGACCGCAGCGATCCAGTAAGAGGAGGATTCGGACAAGCAAACGATGCAGAAATAGAATGTTCAGAGAACTGGATCTGAGTGGGGTTAAGGCAGAAACATCTGGTGTTTGTCACGTCTCTAAGGGAAGGAATATGGGTCGTTATTGGAACTGCACCATGTGTTGTGATTTCAAACGTTTTGGAGATGCAGTGGCCTCCACCTCCAGAACTTTCTGAGACTTGGAAAGACCTTCCTTTGCTCTTGGACCTTTTGATTTGTGTTTGGTTTTGTTCTGTTGGCGTTTTCAGGCAGGGTCTTGCTCTGGAGCACAGGTTGGGCTCCAATTTGCTTAGCTCCTTCTGCCTCAGACTCCGGAATGCTGAGTTTCTGAATGAGGGTCAACACGTCCTGTTGCTAGTCTTTGGGACCTTTTGATGCCTTTGGGGTAATCACTGGAGAGCTCTGTCAGAAGCTGAGAAAAGACAGATAAATTTATATGGCATTGAGCGTGAGTTTTCAGAATAGACTGTGGAGTACAGAGACGGGGTAAGAGGAGGATGGGAAAGAAGTACAGGGCTATCTGAGCGAATATCAGACCCAAGACCACACAGGCACTCAGCTCTCCTCATCCATGTTCCAGGAACTTTTCTCTAGAAGATCTACGCTGCACTTCCAGGGCATATTTATTTTTATTTCCTTACAATGACCCTTTTCAATTTCTATCACCTTAATAAATCCAGTGTATTGAAAACTGTGAAAATTCAAAATAAATATGTACCTTCAAAAAATAAGTTGTACCATGAAATGACACTCAATTTCATCTATGCTAAGGTCTTGGGGGTAATTCCAGTAGGTGGAAAAATTTTTAAACCTTTGTAAAAATTTAGACTTTTCATTTGTGTTCTGTTGTAAAGTTATTAAATGAAGACAGTAAATATCTTAGATTAGCAGCAATGCTTCTAGACAATAATCAAGATGTTTCCAGGGTTTCCTTAAGAAAGAAATAATAGGAGCACTAACGATAATAATGACACTGACTGGTATTTGCTAAGTGCACTTAAGATTGTTCATCTTATGTGTGAGGAAACACAGGCACAAAGAGCATAAGTGACCCCCCAAGGTCACACAGACGAGAAGAGCGTGTGGGAGAGCACCCGTGGTTTAAGTCACTACCGCTCATTGTAAAATCTTTCAGGAAGCAGGAAAAGAATATCCTCTTTCTACATAATCTTAAAAACCAAAAAGAAACATAGGACTGGAGTAAAGGCTTATCGGCTAAGAGCACTTGGTGGTCTTGTGGACAACCCGGGTTCCGTACCCAGCTCCAACATGGTGGCTCACAACTCCAGGTCCAAGGGATCCTTCCCTTTCTTCTGACCTCTTCAAGAACCAGGCACACACATGGTACACATACATGCGTGCAGGCAAAATACTCGTAGATATAAATACATAAATAGATCTAAAAATGTAAAAAGAAGTCATAGACCAAACCAAAGCAGAGCTGAAAGAAAGGTTTCCAAGTTCACGTTCCCCTCCCAAACTTCGTTTTCCAGAGCATTTTGCTGATGTCACCAACAGAGGGCAATGTTGGCTCAGAAAATCCAGGCCACACATGTACAAACTCCTCAGAACATTCTAGTACTGCAGCAACAAGGACTCTATACTACTCTCTGAAAGAGATATTTGGCTTTTAATTGTTGCTTTATTAATTTGTGATTTGTCTTTGATCTTAAAACATTAAAGTTAAAAATGAAACAAAAGAAAGTTCCAGAAACCATAAGTTCGGCATTCTGAAAGTCACACAAACTCCTTGTTAGAGACAATGTGCTGAGGCGTTCAGCAATTAGGATAACCACACAAGATGGTTTCACTTATGTTCCTAACAGCCTGAGAACAGAAATCATTTATATGTCACTTCCAAAACAAAATAACATCCACTTTTAATCTGATACACTTGAAAATAGATTCGGAACACACTTCCCCCCAAAACCAAAGAACCACAAAATAAGACATAAGAGCTGAAAGTAATTTAAATTTTTAAAATGATATATTAATTGTATTAATGCCTAGGAATGGGTTCCATGATGACACTAGCATGAATGTATGCACTGTATTTTGATTGTATTCACCCCTCATTACCCCCCCCCACACACACACACACACTTTTTCCTCACAGCTAGTCTACCTGTTAAACTTTTTGGTAATCCAGTGTGTCTACTTAGGGCTGTTCAGAGGATCATGGGTATGAGGTTATTTACAGGAGCATGGACAGCTCACATTGCCTGCACCAATGAAGAACAGTCTCTCTTTGCACCATCAAGCATGAACTGCCTGTAGAACCTCAGGCAGGGGCAGGGCCTCACGCGTTCCCCCCTCCTCCCAGGCAGGATGTTGTCTGGTCCAGTATCCTGCAGATCTTGTTCAGGTACTCACAGTTGCTCCATGTATTGCAGATTGACTGAATTTACAGAGGCACAATGAAATCAATTGAGGGAATGTAATAGAAGCATTCTTAAGCCCTTTAAGTATCTACTGTTTACAGGCATTTTTTTTTTAACCTCATTTTCCTGAGGTGTTCAATTTTATTGTTCAACCTATATCTTTCACTAAAAGTAGCTAAAAGCCCTTTGTAATAAACAGTTGTCAAATATATGCCATAAAGAGTGGATATTTCAAGAGCCACTGCACCAAAATCCAAGGACATTACCCCAGGCAGCTTTATTTGGGGGCTTGATCTGTGTGAGATCACTGACTAGCTGCCAATGCCTGCGAACTCAGACAGGGAAAAATCCCCCTTTGCCTTGATGACACTTCTTATCGACTGTACCTATTTTTAGATTAAATCATTCTGGGATCTTTCATGACCTATGGTGATGCCACCACATCACAAACTTGTCTGTGACTTATTAACTTCTAATACCGATGGAAAGAATCCGTGAGTAGCTTTAAGGCATGACTAAATTTATTTATTCCTTACCTCATGTGTTCATTTAATAATTGTTTGTTAAGCCCTTGGATACTAACAAGATAGGATTAAAGAAAACCGTTAAAACTCTACTGGAAAAAAAAAAAAAAACACCCTCATTCTGTGTAGCTTGCAATTCAAGTTCAAATTTGAATGAACTTCAGGACACGGCACTGTCGCCCAGGCTCTGTACTGATGGCTGTGAGGGATTCTTATTTCATCTTCACAATGAGTTCATGACGTTGGTGTTAATTTAATCAAGTGAGTAGTGACTTGGCTTAGTTTCTTAGCCTTGGAGTGTTTGACCTTGGGAATGATGGGAAAAGTCTTTTTTGGTTGCCAAGAAATACCATTTAGATCATTAGGGGTTGGCAACGGCTGAGACCAAGATGATTCATCCCGCAGAGAAAATTTACAGAACAACAGCTATGTATGTGTCCAGTGCTCTGTGCCCAGCGCTCTGTGTCCAGTGCTATGGGCCCAGTGCTATTCTACAACACACTATACTGTAGACTAAAATCTGTAGAATGAATCCCTTCCCATAAGAGTCACATACTCAAGTGTTAACAGTGTATTCATTTTTCTCCTCCTTTGAAATCACATTTAGTATAGAATCTTGATACAAGTTTCCCTTTTACTAGAATTTTTCAGAAAAAGAGAAACAATTGAAGCTGGGCGGTGGTGGTGTATGCCTGTAATCCCAGCACTTGGGAGGCAGAGGCAGGCGGATCTCTGTGAGTTCGAGGCCAGCCTGGTCTACAGAGTGAGATCCAGGAAAAGGCACAAAGCTACACCTGTCTCGAAAAACCAAAAAAAAAAAAAAAAAAAAAAAAAGACAGAATATTTCTCAGAAGCAAAGAGAAAATTCCCTTAACCGCAAGTGTAATCCTAATCCGGTGGCCAGTCCAGCCCATGGAATGGCAAGAGACCCTGAATGGCCCTTCCTAATGCCTCCCAACCCCCTGTTCCTAGTCCAAAAACACAAGGCCCTGGTTAGAAACAAGGCAAAACAAAAAATAAAATTAAAAATAAAAAAAACAAGCTTCTCTCTTTGCTGTTGCTGCTGATGAAAATGTGTGGTGACCACCAGAATTTAGGATGGAGATGAACAGACCAACCCACTAAACAGTAACATCTCGAAAGTGAGTGTTTAACCAGCACCCAATTATGACCCAGGGGAGTCAAAGTTATCTACTGACTCTTGGGGGTAAATTTGGGGTCCAGACTGTTACTCTCATCAGGCTGAATGAGCAATGAAATGAAAATTCATTGTTTATCATTAGCAACTGACCCATAAAAAAACAGCTACAAAATCTTAGTGACTTATCACAAACAGCATTTGTCTTCCAAGGTCAGCAAGGACTGGCTGACCCCGGCTGAACTCAATAAAGCATAGTCCCTGGTGAGGCAATCCTTGTAAATACTAATATAGCCTACTGTCTATATGCCAGCAAAAGTCATGTGGGCCAGAGCAAGGGACTCAGGATATTGAAAACCCAAGCAACCAAAAGAGGAAAATCCTAAAAACTACTCCTTAGCAAATTTGGAAGAATTGAAAAAACTCTTTAGGGGGAAAACACATTTATTTATTATTGTGAGGGACGCTTATGCCAGAGCACACATATATAGATGTCAGAGGACAATTTGGGGAAGTTGGTTCTTACCTTCTCCATTTTTGAGGCAAGGTCTTCTCTCTGCTCCTTTCTGCTGCTAGGCTTCATCTTCCAGGACAGATGGGCCAGAGGTTCTGGGGGATTCTGTTGTCTCCAATTTCGTGAGAGGAGAGCTGGGATTGCATATGTGTGACACCCCCTCCCTGGCTTTTTGTCTGGGTTCCAGAGCTCACAGTGAATCATTAGGCTTGCATGCCTAACGTTTTCACCTATGGAGCCATCCTTCCATCTTAGTAAGACTAGGATTACATTGGCTGTGCAAAATAAGAATAGAAAATTATGAGGTGGTGGGGAAAGAGCAAAAATCACCGAGTAATTACAATAAACGATGAAAATGGGAAAATAATTAAGTATGAGTGTAGTAAAGAATGAAAGAAGTAAGAAAGGAAGTTAAAAATCGAGATGAAGTCATGGAGGGTGGTCTTTCACATCTGTAAAAATCTAATTCCTGTGGCTTATAAAGAAGTGATCGTATAAAGGAATATACTTCCAAGATATGAGTTCTAGGATTCCCTAAGGAAAGCTTGGACAGTTTAAACAGCGATGACTACACATGTTATTGGAGAAAAAAGTTGGAAGCTGTGGTCAGAATGTAAAATAAATGAAAAAAAATTAGTTAATAAAAAAGTTTGAATTATGTCAATGCATTTTAACCAAAGGCTACCAGGGATGCCCTTATCTATAAACAAGGACTTTTTTTTTTTTTTCACTTATTGCAACAAAGAAAACCCCGCACCTGTTAGAACTATGGGCCGGTCAGTGGGAGGCTGAGAAAGTATTAGACAATGTGAGTTGGTGTCAGGTGATAGTAAGCAAGCAAGGTACCTTTTCTCTGGATTTGATGTCGTCAGAACAACAGTCATTGCCTGCTTTTTAGATGATTTAATAAATATGCAGCCCCCGGGGCTATTGGAACCAAGCGCTGCATGCTCCATGTCTTAAATAAAGGCTATTTATTGTCAGATAGTTCTAGAAGCCGGAAGTCCAATTCCACTTTAGTTGTCTGCTGGGATACTTTTTGTTATTTCCATGTTTGTTTTGTTTTTAATAGAAAGAATCTCGTATATGGCAGGTTGGCCTCTAACCTTTTGTATAGTCAAGGATGACCTTGAATTACTAGGATTACAGGCCTGTGCCACCGTGTCAGGTTATGCAATGCTGGGACTGGAATCCAGGCTTTCCTGTATGCTAGTGAAACGCTCCACCAACCACGCTACACCCTCAGCCCGGCCCATGGCCAGGCTCCCTCTGAAAATGCTAGGGAAGAATCTATTCCAGCTCTCTCTTGTCTCCTCTGGAAGTTCCAACTCATAGCCATGTGACTCCTGTTTCACATGGGTTTTGTCCCGAATTCCCTCCCCTGTAAAGACACTAGACACACTGCCCTTGGAGCTGACGCTACCACAGCATGACCCCATTTCAACATTCTAAGGTTGGGAACTTCACCAGAGGAGCGAGGGGATGGAGATGAGACCACAACTCAGTCCATAGCAAGTGCTTCAAGTGAATACTATCTAGGAGGAGAGATAAACAAAGTTAAGGACTACAGTTTTTAATAGGAGCTGTCTCTTTTACTGGTCACATTAGGAAGATGTGAGATCATTTTCCTGTGTGTGTGTGTGTGTGTGTGTGTGTGTGTGTGTGTGTGTGTGTTTGTACATGTGTGTACGTGTATACACGTGTGTACATGGGTTTTCTGTATTCAGGTACAATGAGCACAGATCTGTTCTGTCATGATCTATTCTACTCATAGAATGGCTTTGTCTGCCACCTTTGTTCTGTGAAATTGTTTCTTGTTCAATAGAAAGGTGACAATGCTTAGTAGTGCGTACTAGCAAAGGTAAGACCTAATTGATGTGCCAACCCAGCTTCCTGCCATCTGACTTGCCTTCCTTACCCTCAGTCACCCACAGTAATCCAGGGCACACGACATCAGGTACAGGGTAGTGAGCTATACTTGACAGATGTTCACCTTTGCTGGAGTGCCCTTCAGAGAATGTAGTCTTTAGTTTTGCTTGAACTATTTCAGATGTTGTACTGATTGACATACGCTAGGGTCATCTGGGAAGAGGAAAGATAAATTGAGACAGTGCTTCCATAAACATGTCTCTCTCATTCTTACAGTAAAGGTTGAATCTATGGCCTTATGTATGACACAGAAGCAATGTACACTGACCTACCTCTCTTCATCCCCAAAATAAATTTTCTGACAGGAATTGTCTGTTTTGATCAGGAGACATGCTGACATTTTATAAACAATGGCAACGGTTAAAATTAAAGAAAATTTATAGCACTTTCTAGAGGAATTTACATCCTCACCCACATAGGATTTATGGGCATGAGAGAGGGGGAACATGAGTGTGTATATGTGTGAGAGAGAACTTTGTGTGTGCATGAGTTTGTATGTGTGTGAGAGAGTGAGTGAACATGTGGGGGTATGTGTGAGTGTGTATGTGAGAGAGCATGTGTGTAAGTGTAGGAGTGTGTGTACATGTGTGAGTGTGTGTGTGTGTGTGTGTGTGTGTGTGTGCGTGTGTGTGCATGCAAATGTCAGACTCTGCAGCCCAGGATAGCCTAGAATTCACTGCATAGCTCAAATTCATTGTTGCCCTCTTGCCTCAGCTTCCAGCATGAGGTTACAGGCATGAGCTACTGTGCCTAGCCAATTTTCATTCTTTTGTAGATGTATTCAGCGTTTCCACGAAGTGCGTCAGTAGTCTGAGCTTGACTAAAGTCAGAAATCAGTTCCAGATGTCGTCATGGTTCTGCAGTTCTACTTTACAGCTGACTAAGAACCAGAGAGCACATAAGCAAGATGTCAAACGACAGCATGGCCCTGCACTGAGTCTCCCTCCCTCCCCTCTTCACCATGCCTCCAAGAAAGTTCTGGTAATTCCTCAGATACTCAGCCCCTCCTCTGTAAAATGGAAATACATTTCCCATTTTATTAATGGAATCAATTATTAATTAATTGTTAAATTAATTACACAATTAACTATTAATGTGAATTAATGCATGCCAGGCATGACACAATAGATTCCATCTTTATTTTCCTTCGGTGACATGATGTGAAACACTTTTACTAGTCTTACGACAGAAAACACACATCTAGAAGCTTATTGTTTTAGGTCCTAAGATCTGTATCTTATTCATTTAACTCATCAAAGATCACACAAAGGATGTGGAAAGACTCTCAGTCCCCCAAACCCATCAGATGAGGACTGAACCCTGGGCCTTGTTCTTGATATGCAAGTGCTCTATCACTGAACTAATCTCCACTCCCACTTAAAAAATTTTTTCTTTTTAATTTTATGTGCATCAGTGTTTTGCCTAGATATCTGTATGTGCACCATGTGTGTGCAGTGCCTGTGGAGGCCAGAAGAGGGCGTCGTAACCAGTAGACCTGGAATTACTGAGTCCTTTGCTAGTGTCAGGCACTTCCAGTGCTTTTCTTTGACTTTCTGCCTTTCCCCCCTGGCCTCCCAGCCCTGTGGCCTTGGCTTTCCTTTGCTGTTGCCCCCTCAGGTCTGAGCCGCCCTACCCTCAGTCTCCCATGGGTTCTGTTTCTTGTGTGTTCAAGCCTGCACCTTAGCCTCTTGAATCGTTTTGTCTTGTTGTTGGTTGAGACAGGGTTTCCTGTAGCCCAGGGTAACCTGACTTCTCGTTTTCTGTGTAGCAAAGAATGACCTTGAACTTCTGATCCTGTTGCCTCCTCTTCCTGAGTTCTGGTATTAGAGGATTGCACAACTGTGGTTTACCTGGTGTTAGGCATTGAATCCAGGGCTTCTGTGCATGCTAGGAAAGTCCTCTACCAACTGAGCTGTTTTGTTCTTTGAGACAGAATCTCACGGAGCCCAGGGTGGCCTCAAACTCTCAATGTAGTTGAAAACGACTTTGTAGTCTGCTTTCATCTCCCAAGTATAGGATTACAGGAATGAGCCATCATACCTAGCAAACAGAACTTCTGTCTTTTGTTTTCTAAGACAGCATCTCACTACATGACCCAGACTAGTGAACCTCCTGCCTCAGCTTCCCGAAAACTTTGATTACAGGAGTCAACCCCTAAGCCTGGCTCCGGAATCTTATCGATTCTTGCAATTCATGAACTAGGACACTTGAAAAAAGGAAAATACGGGGTTGGAGAGATGGCTCAGAGGTTAAGAGCACCCTCTGCTCTTCCAGAGGTCCTGAGTTCAATTCCCAGCAACCACATGGTGGCTCATAACCATCTGTAATGAAATCTGGCGCCCTCTTCTGTATACATAATAAATAAATAAATCTTAAAAAAAAATAAAAAAGGAAAATACACTGAACCATAACAAAGTTTCCCAATCTTTATTTCAATGGGGAAATTAAAGGGGAATCCCATGAGTGATTGGTTTCTATTGCCGTCACTGTTTTTTTATAATAATTCATTGTTTCCCTTGTTCAAATAAAATTTGTCATGTAAAAAATAGGCATTTCAGTTGTGTTACTTTGGAATGTTGATTTAATATTTAAAAATGGAATAATTTAATCTCAAAATAAGAAAAAAAATCCTTCACATTGAGCATTTACCTTTGTGAAAACCCTCTGGTTTTAATTTTCCTAGTTTTCTTTCACTTGCTAAAAAAAAAATGTTAAAAAAAGAGAGTCCAGAGGACAGCATTAAAAATTTCCTTTCCGCTTTTCTTTCTCTCCCTTTCTTCCTCCTTTTTCTCTCTCCTCTCCATTCTTCTCCTTCTCTCTTCTGTCAATATAACTGGATTGTGATTTTTCTTTTAAAAATACATCCAGCGACAGGATTAACTTTAAAAAGCCAAACTTATTGTGGGGAAAAAAAAAATAGCTCAAAAGCATTACTATACCTCCCTCCCCCAAAATAACATGTCTGCCTGTACTATACTGCTTATACAAATGAAACTTTCAGGCTGGAGAGATGGCTCAGCAGTTAAGAGTACTGCTCTTCCAGAGTCCTGAGTTCAATTCCCAGCAACCACATGGTGGCTCTCCACCACCTATAGTGAGATCTGTTGCCCTCTGCTGGCCCGCCGGGACACATGCAAGCAGAACACGGTATACATAATAAATAAATAAAACTTTATAAAAAATGGAACTTTCTTTTCTTAATGTCTTTAGTTAGCATATGAAGTACTTACTGGGTTTGTTGTGACTTTTCATACATGTAGGTCATATGTGTCCTTATTTGCAATGCAGCTGTCTTATCCCGGCCTCTTGTGTGATCCCTTCTTCCCCAAATAGTCCACCTCTGCCTTCATGTCAGACATGCCTTTTCATTCTCTTCTTCCCTCTCCCTTTCTCCTTTAAGTTGCATTTATTCTCTCAGCCCTTTCTGTTTTCATAACACACACACACACCCCAACACCAACCTCAATCTAGACCTATGTGCAAGAGAAAAATTACGCAGTATTTGTCTTCCTGAGCTTGGCTTATTTTACTTAACATAGTGATCCCCACGTCCATCCATCTCCCTGCATACATCATGACCACGTTCTTTCTTATGGCTTAGTAAAACCTCACTGTGTAGATATACTTCTCCTTTGTCCATTCATCTGCTGAGGGACATGCAGGCTGGTACTGTTTCTATCATGAACAGAGCAGCAACAAACATGAGATATGCAGATATCTCTGTGGTAAAACTCCAAAGACCAGATGAAATTGACTTGGCTTGCAACTTCAAAGATGCCCTTAAAGACCCATCACTTCATTTGTTGTTCTAATAAGCATAAATCTTCTCTCCACCTTAAAGTGAAGAGATTATGATGAACAATATCGGTGTAACCTGTTTCCTTATTGAAGGAATGAGTTTAGCTTGTCAATCTGTCCACAGTCACATTTGTAGCTCTTTTTTTTTTTTTTTTTTTTTTTTTTGTGGAGCTGAGGATGGAACCCAGGGCCTCTATCACTGAGCTAAATCCCTGTAGCTCTATTTTGCTGATGCAGGCTTTTCTGGTTAAAAAGGTTTTTGTTTTGTTTTATTTTCCCAGTGCTAAAACTAAACAGGGCCCAGAGCACAACAGAAAGTCGCTTTGTCACTGAACAGGTCCAGCCTATCCTTTTTGTTTTGTTTTGTTTTGTTTTAAAACAAGGTTTTACCTCGTAGCCCAGGCTGGCCTTGAACTTGCTTTCCTCCTGCCTCTTCCTCCTCAGTGCTAGGATGACCATCATAGCTGGCTTGAAGACTTGTTTGTAAAGTCACATTGAGCCACGGATCTTTCAGGAGGCACTTGCTTATGTCAGCAGACGATTCCCATTCACAGGGAATATTAGGGATTGACTATTTTAAACACTTATTTTAATATTTCTATTTACGTGTATATGAGTGTGTGTGTGGGGGGGGGGGGGTGGTATGTGCACCTGAGTGTGGGTGCTCCCTGAGGCCCAGAGCATCGACTCCTCTGTAGCTGGAGTTACAGGGCTGCTGTGAGCCATCTGACTTGGCACTGAGAATCAATTCAGGACCTCTGGAAAACCAGAAGATCCTCTTAGCCGAAGGTCTGCTGTCCAGACAGACTATGGCAAGCTGGCTGGAACAGCACCTTTCCAAGACTGTCAGTGTGCAGATATCCTGTTGCTAAAGGTTCTTAATGAAGCATGGAAAGAAGGGATCAACTCTCTGACGTCTTTCCTCCCCCTTATCAGAGATGAATTGCAAAGCAATCCACTACCACCCCTACCATTTAAATTGCAAATGCTATTTTAACAAGAGAAGCAGAATAAATTATTGGGATATCTGCATTTTATTTCTAATTCTGTAGGCAACATGAAGCAAACGGGAATTATCCTTTCTCTGTTCATACCTAAGAAACCAAATTCAGACTCCGTGTGCCTAGGCTTCAGGATATTTTTATGACAGAATTTAAAACGGGGGGGGGGGGGGAAGGCACTCAGAAAAAGCCTTCCTTTGTGCCACAGATCTCAGGCTCGGCTTTTGTGCTCGGAAAATAGCTCTATGGAGGAAAGCTGGCAGCGTGAGAGAAGGAGCGGCAACTCAATAGACAGGAAGCAGGAGCCGTGACTCACCTGAGGAGGTGGTGGAGTTTGAGGCAGGGGTTTTAAACCAAGAAGATGTACACCTCTTTTGTGAGGTCGCGCAATGGCTGAGAGATGATGCTGTCTCAAGGACTTGCCCTGCAGATGGATTCCCTGCGCCTGACTTCCCCCCACCCACCCACCACTGCCAGTCCTTCCCGGGGTGGGGCATTGTTTGTGGAAGTGGGGGAAAGAACCAGGCCTGATCATCCCATGTCTCATGCCTGTTCTGCTCTTGCACATGCTTGCCAGCCCGGACGGGGAGGATGAACCAGCCGAACACTTGAGTTCTACTCTCACAAGGAAGCATAACCTTCCTTACAGGATCAAAAGCCGTTTTTCTCACTGCTGTGTCAAAATACCCGACAAGAGCCGCTTACAGAAGGCAGGCTCCATTTTGACCCGTGGTTTTGTGGGATCTAATCCACTGTGGCAGGAAAGGCGCGAGAGTGAAAATGGGATATAACTGGTCACACTTTGTCCCCCATCAGGAAGCAGAGAGAGATGAATCTTTGTCTTTGCTTCCTCATTTTATCCTTGTTATTCAGTCTGGGATGCCAGCCCATGGGGGTGGGGGTGCTGCTGCCTACAGTGCCCCGCTCCACCCCTCTCCCATTATGATCTACCTGTCTCTCCCCTAGGGACCTCCAAACTAAGCATAGCCAATGCCCATTTTAATTTAAGGAAATGCACGTAAGAAATACCAGCGAGCAAATGAGATGTGAGAATGGTTCAGTGTGATTCTGTGTATATACCTCCTCCCTTCTGCTCTCCTTGGGCTGTGAGGGATTTCTGTGTCTCACTCTCCACCAGACTAAGATTTGACAGCGTGGGTTCTCTCTCTCATATTTGCATCCTTTGTGTCCACCTCAGTAGCAAAGTAGCACACAGAAGTAAAGAATGCAAAGATTTTTGTTGTTGTTCTCCTCCTCCTCCTGCTCCTCCTCCTCCTCCTCCTTCTTCTTTTTCAGACAGGGCTTCATGTAACCTAGGCTGACTTTGAACTTACTATGTAGCTGAGGCTGATCTTGAACTTCTCTGATGTTCCTGCCTCTATCTCCCAGTGCCTTGATTACAGGGGAGCCCCATGTTTCTGGCTCCAAGCATTTTATGTGTGGTTCATTAACATTGACTCAATACATACTGTTAACAGATCAACATTCTTACAGTCTCGATTCATCTAAGTTGCTCCCTATAATTCTTACTTCATCTTTTCTCACTCAGAGTTGGATGTGGGTAAACAGAATGGAGCCCAGCGTGGAAGCAATAATTCTACAGATTGCTGTGTCTGTATTCTCCTTGTCATTGCCCTTTCCAACCTGCCTGTGAACTCTTTCTCCTCTCTCAGTTGGGTAGACTCTAAGGCAAACCTCAAGAATCTTTTCTCTGGATTAAAAAAAAAAAAAAAAAAAAAAAAAAAAAACCTCTTTCCATATGGGTAGAGTTATTTCTGGTCAGGTTTATCTCAATCATTAAAATAGCTACTTCCATGGAAAGTAAAATCTTCAAACTTGGAGACCTCTTCATCCAGCTAGGCCTTCTTGGGTCTAGAGACTAGCCATGGAAAAGGGAGGCTGCTGAGTCTCCTTGAATTTCTCCATAGCTTCTCTGGGACTCTATCCAAGGATGGGCTCTATGTTGACCTGTTTCTTGGATGTTCCTAAGAATTCCCTAGGGACCTCTGTGAAGCCTTCCTTTGCCAGGTCCTCTCATGGCTAACATGCTTCTGTCTGAGCCATGAGATAACACTTACCTTCTGCACCCAGATGTTCTCTTACTCTGATGAAACCCCCTCATGTGAATGCTCACGTGTGTAGTGTGTAGGTAGGTTCCTTCTTGATGAAATAGTTACCATCTTCATTGCCCTGTTGATTCAACATATGGCCAAGCATCCTTAAGTGTACTCCTGTTCCCACCACAGCCAAGAAGATTTTCAGCAGATTTTCACTGACTTTTCAACTACAAAAAGAAGACTGAGCACGGCGGCAGTGGCCCACACCTTTAATCCCAGTGCTCGGAAGGCAGATCCAAGTGGATCTCTATGAGTTCGAGGTCAGTCTGGTCTACAGAGCAAGATCCAGGAAAGGCTCCAAAATTACACAGAGGAAACCCTGTCTTGAGAAAAGAAGAAGAAGAAGAAGAAGAAGAAGAAGAAGAAGAAGAAGAAGAAGAAGAAGCAGAAGCAGCTACATGAAGGGTGGGCTCTGTTCTTTATAAGCATCATAGGACCAGGGGAAGCAAGTATTCACTAAAACATGTTTATATCAATCCACAGGGTTAATGGTTCTCCTCATTCCCTAACCCTATACTTACCACATGCGTAGTAGTGTGCTTAGTTCCAGAGAAGAGTTCCCACCAAGATCTGGTTTCTATAAGAACCCAATGACCTTCCTGTTGTATTTGGCTTATGCTGTGATAGTGGACACTGTCATATCAGAGTAAACCCTAGACTCTTAATCAACAAAACTGGCCTCTGTGCTCCTTGCCTATAATTCAATATATTTCTCTCTTGTGCACACCGTACCCTCTCGACAGCAACCCTGTCTCATGAAAAGCTATGTTTGTGGCACACACCTCAAATTTGCTTTGGAGAACATGCCTGCCTCTTGCATTAGTTGATCTAGCCGTTCATGGAGAAAGAAGAAAGGACAATTAAAGATCACCAGACTATAGCCAAAGAGATCAGGCAAACACCAGAGCGCGCGCGCGCGCACACACACACACACACACACACACACACACACACACACACACGCAGTGGAGGTTGTGGTCAGAGGATGTTTGGGAGCCTGGTGGCTCACATCCTGTGGAAGATGTGTTTGATGTGGGTGGAGCTGGACACAGTGGGATTCCAGTGGGGTGACCCTCAGCTCCTGTTGTTCATTGTTCATATACAGGAAGTGTGACTATACTCTTGAATATGAGAATAGACATTTGCCTTTGGCTACTAGTGCATCTGAGTTCAGGTGCTAGTTACCTCCTGAGAAATCCCACCTGTAAACATCTGGTTAATTCAAGGGGACCTGCCACTGTGAGAAGTCAAATTGGTATACAAGCTTAAGTAGAGCTCTTGATTCCATGGGAAAATTCAGACTCTCCTAGGATGCATGAGTCAACAAACCCAGCTAGCTGGTTGCCAGGTAACCGTGAATAGTCTTCCCAAATTAGAGAACAAATGAGAAGGACCAGGAGGGATGAACAGAATGGCTAATTCTGGAGAAATCAAAATTTTCTCAAGGAACCAGAGATGATTAAACAAAAACAATGAACCTGCGGAAGATGCTGTACCCACTCCACTCTCACAGTCACACCTGCCCACTCACCTGCCCCAGGAGGAGAAGGGCTGAATTGTCAGAGTAGACCACACATGAATCATAGATGTGTCACTCAGACACAGCCACTAACAATCAACAGTCATAGACAACGGAGCGCAGAGGTGGGATTTCTTTCAGGAGGAGCACAAAGCTCCACTTTCAAAGCCTGTTTCCTGCTCCCTCGTCAGGAAGGAAGCATGTTCTTTTCAGAATAACAATAGTTTTCTAAAAAATGCTTTTCAGGTGTGGATGTGTGTGTGTGTGTGTGTGTGTGTGTGTGTGTATACACGCCTATGTGAAGGGCAGAGGATATCTTCCCCTGTTGGTTCCCGGGTGCCATCCATTTTGTTGTTACTTTTTATTTGCAATATCCTTCATTTATTTTGTGTTTACATGTGACAGTATATGTGTGGAGTTTATAGAAGACAATTTGGGAGAACCGGTTCTCTTCCTATTACGTGGTCCTGGGGATCGCACTCAGATCATCAGGTTTTTGCCTCAAAGCACCTGTATGCCCTGAGCCGTCAAAATGGCTTCCTCTTGTTTGTTGAGACAGGCTTTCACTAGCTCACTACATAGGCTAAGGTGGCTCTAGCAAACCCTAGGGACCGGACTTTGCTTCATTTGAATTACAAATACTTGCCACAATACTTGACTTTTTTCCCCCTCAATGTAGGTAACTAGGAGCAGCCTTCTTAAGTCAGCATATTATAAATGGAAACATTTATTCATTTATTTTTTCTTTTTCTTTTCTTTCTTTTTTTTTTTTTAACAAGAGAAAACACTTGGTCATGAACCATGCCATTCTTCTGTCCATCATAACTCCAAATTCCAGGAAAATTCACAAAGCAATCTTGACCTAATACGGTCCTCCTTGTACTCATTTTTGGCTTTGTAGGAATATAGCCCCAATATACCTTTCAAAGGGCTGAAGGCTAAAAAAAACTTCTGAGCTATTAGGACATTGTGATATGATTTAAAAAAATTAAAACAACAAAAAGAAAAAGAAAAAAACCCCCACATACTTTGATCTTTATCCCTGACTCTGGAGTGATAAGCAGTATCTTTGTTTACTGAGCTATGCTGGTTAATTTTTGTCAACCTGACTCAGGCTAGGGTCATCTGGGAAGAGGGAACCTCACCTGAGAAAATGCCTCCATTAGACTGTTTGCAGGCAAGTTAGCAGAGCATTTTTCTTTGTTAATGATTGGTGTGTGGAAGGCCCAGCTCACTTGGTGGTGGTGGGGGTATCACCCCTGGTCAGATGGCCCTGGGTCATATAAAAATGCAATATGAGGGAGCCATGGGGAGCAGGCCATGGTTCCTCCATGGTTTCTGCTTCAGTTTCTGCCTTCAGGTTCCTGTTTTGATCCCTGCCTTGGCTTTCTTGGATGGTGAACAGTAACCTAAAAGCCAAATGAAGAATTTCTTTCTTGAACTGCTTTTTGTCATGGTCTATATCACAGCAATAAAAACCTACCTAAGACACCATCAGAAGCTCCTATCAACCACATCTGAGTTAAAGCTAGTGAAGTGAATTTTGTAAAGCCCTAACAGGGCACTCGTCAGATAACCAAGTTACTATGGAGGATAACTTTGATATCTCCTTATAACTTAGATAACTCCTCAAAGAGGAGATAGGACAGAACCAGTGATTATTGACTTAATAACCTGGGCAGTGTTTATTTGGCTATGCTATATCATGAAGACTCCATAAAACTCCAAAGGAAAGGTTTTGCCAAACACATGTTGATAATGGAAGTGTGGTTCATTCCCCTAAGGGCATGGAAGCACCTTCCTGTATACTGAGCTCTGCTCATTTTCTCCAACAGGCCATTTCCCCAATTGCATCCTTTTAAAGTCAAACTGGTGATAATCTACTGAGTAAATTGTTTCTCTGTGTTCTCTGAGCTGTTCTAGCAAAGCATTGAACCCCAAAGGGAGTCATGGGAACCAATTTGTGGCAGATCAAGAGGTGCAAGTCAGAACCTGGACTTGGAAATAGCACCCTGAAGGGAAAGGGCAATATGGCGGGACTGAACTCTGCAGCTGCAGGGTCCACATCCAACCACAGGAAGAGTTGAGTTGACCCATAGAACATCTAGTTGGTTGTCCATAGAGGATTGCTGCAGACAAAGCAAAAACAGACAAACAAACATGAATCCAGATTGTGAATTATTTGAATAAAAACAATAATCTGTCCATCCAGCTATACATGCCCCCATTCATTATACACTTATCCATTGATGGGAACATAAGCTGATTCTGCAAATTGCTATTTCAAATAGTGCATCAATAAACCCAAGGGTGCAGAAATTTCTGTAGTTTGCTGATTAGATCCCCTCAGGTATGTAAACAGGAATGAAATAATTACATATTGTGATGAGTTTTTAGTTGAGAAACCTCTATGGGGACTTTCATGGTGGCTGAATAAATTTACATTCTGACCTACAGTGTGTAAGGGCCTCTCTATCTGCTCATCATCTGTTGCTTTTTTAAAACTGTATTTAGCAATTGCCTTTCTGAAATGGAATTGCAATGAAGTTTTTTTAAAGGTTTATTTGTGTGTGTGTGTGTGTGTGTGTGTGTGTGTGTGTGTGTGTATTTTGTCTGTATTTAATCTATGTACCCCATGCATACAGTACCCCTGGAGGTGAAGAGGTGGCTGATTCCCTGGGACTGGAGTTACAGATGATTGTGAGCCACTATGTAGGTGCTGGGAATCAAACCCTGGGTCCTCTGGGAAGGCAACCAGTGTTCTTAACCGCTCTGCCATCTCCACTCCCTACAGCACAGCTTTGAACTGCGTCATCTAGATGATTAAAGACACTGAACGTTTCTCTTGTATTCATTGGCCAAATGTGTACTTCCTTTTGTCTAGTTAATTTGCCCATTTATTGTTGGGATTATTTCTTTTCTTCCTGTGTGTGCACTTAAGGAGAATTGTTTGTATATTCTGCCTACCAATCCCCTGTCAGATGATAGCTTGCAAAGATGGGTCTCCTATTCCGCAGGCTGGCCCTCCATGCTGGTAAAAGTTTCAGTCACTTTGTGCCCTGTTTCTCAGCTAAGGGAACCTGTTCCAAGAGCTGTTCCTTATACTTCTACCTTGAAGCATTTCTCTATGTTTCTCCTAGTAGTTATCAGTCACGTATTAATCACCTGTTCATTTTTCTTTTCAGGCTGTTAGGTGGGGTCAAGTTTCAGCCTTCCTTATAGATATCAGTTTTCCCTGCACCTTTGTTAAAGAGGCCGTGCTTTCCACAGCTTATGTTCGTATCACCGTTGTCAAGAATTAGATAGCCCAAAATTGCACAGACCTATCTCTGGCTTCTCTATTTCTATATTGATCTATTATATATATTGTATATTAACTGTGGCTGTGCTTCAACTGGCTCTTTGAAGTTTCTCTCTTGACTTCACCGCAATGGTGGACTGGTACCTGTAATGTAAAACTGAAATAATTTCCATTTCTCCCCCCAAGTTGCTTTTCATCAGTGTATTTTATCAGAAATGAAAGTAGGTAGATGGTAACTCCTGCCCTGGGGTTCCCGGCATCACGAATTAACTGCTCCCATCTGGAGAGGGATCTGATCTTAGGCGATCCATCCTGTGTACTTGTTGCTTAGGAATGGTCAGTCCTCATAGGCTTTTTACCAATCAGTCCTTCTCATTCCTGGAATGCAAGGTAACGACAGAAGATAGCGGGCGGCTTAGTGCTGGGCAGGGATTAAAGAAGCAAAAATAAAACGAGAGAGGACGAATGGATGAGCTGGGCCAAGCAGTTAGTGCACTTCTTTCCAGAGTGGAACATGAGGATGGAGCATGTGGAAAACCCAAGGGAGGATTAACAATAACTCACTGAATCGGGAAGAGAGTGAGGAGTGGTGGTGTCTGGGTGGACAGGCACCTTCAGGGGACTGAAATCCAGTCTGCAAACCTGTTGGCGGTGGGTGCACACCTTTAATCCCAGCACTTGGGAGGCAGAGCCAGGCAGATCTCTGTGAGTTCGAAGCCAGCCTGGTCTACAGAGTGAGATCCAGGATAGGTGCCAAAACTACACGGAGAAACCCTGTCTCGAAAAATAGATAGATAGATAGATAGATAGATAGATAGATAGATAGATAGATAGATAAAGGAGGGGGAAGGAAGGAAGGAAGGAAGGAAGGAAGGAAGGAAGGAAGGAAGGAAGAAACCCGGTCTGCACTTTGTTCTGCAGACCCCGACTGACAGACAGAGGTGGCTTGGAGCATCTCTTTCTAGATGGCAAGGCAAAAATTCAGCCTTCTGAGACTCTGTCATGCTTCTCTGACCCAAATGTACAAGAGAACTTACTTCCAAAGTGTTGCCTCTCGAGGTGGGAGATTCACAAACGCCCCCACTTCCCCCTCCCCCTGGAAAGCCCTCCCAAATGTCCCATTCCTCTAAAAAAGTCTGAAAAGGCCCGAGCGCTCTCTGCATTCTCTCTCCCTTT
Organism: Onychomys torridus; assembly: GCF_903995425.1. Lineage (NCBI taxonomy): Eukaryota > Metazoa > Chordata > Mammalia > Rodentia > Cricetidae > Onychomys > Onychomys torridus. The sequence goes on along the minus strand of NC_050461.1, from coordinate 32,577,975 downwards.
TAAGCAGCCTAATTCCCTGCCATCCTCTCCCGGCTAGTCAAAACAAAAGGCAGGAGAAGGGTGCCTGGCAACCGCTACTTCCTGCCGCGCCACACAAAAGCACCCAATGCAGGCTGGAACACAAAGGCCCAGGCAGGCTCATTTCTGGGATGGGGGAGGTAAACACACTGTAGTTGTGATGTAGAAAGACAAACTGATGTTTTCTTTCAGGGGGAAGAAATTCCTGAAATCTCTACCCCCTGTCCCTCTGAGTGGGCTAGGTCCGGGAGTTCCAGGATGTCATCTGCCCTACCTCAAGGTGCCTGTTAGTTGAAAGGGGTCTTCTCTAGACGTCTCCAGGGATACCCTGGGGCGCCTGGGCCTGAGACAGAGGAACCACGTTCCTGGCAAGGGTGCCAACTCCATCACTCACTGTACTGCCATCTTGGAATTTTCCTAAGTTAATGAAGCATCTAGTAAACCTTATAGTTTGGGGAGCAATGCTTGATTTAAAAGAACAAGGGCAGGAGAAAGGTTAATTTCAGACACAAATGAGCCTGGTTATTTAACCAGAGATTCTCTGGAAATTCTCAGACACTCAGGTGCTGCAGCTGACGGAGAAGTTGCTCCTAGCAGGGTCTGTGAAAGTCCTTCAAATCAATGTGGAGTCACATGCATCAAATGGCACGTGAGGAAGGGGAGGGGAGGAGGAGGGTGAAGAGACAAGAAGAGGAAGAAGAGGGAGAAGAAGAAGAGGAGGAGGAGGAAGGGAAGGAGGACAACAAGAATAATGATGAGGACAACAACCACCCTGGGTAGTTTTGGAGGAGGAGACCTCAGGCCTGCATACCGGATTCTAAGAACCCTCACAAAAATCAGAAACACAACCTTGCACGAATACGACTTCTGCAAGGACTTGTACCCAGGACTTCCTAACTTTGGACGGCTGCTACTCTTGATACTGAACAATATAGCCAAAGATGACAGTTCTGAAGCCCCGTCTACAGTCCTCCTCAGCTTACCTTTTCAATTACGTGTTCTCCTTTGCCCCTTGGAATATGCCCTTAATTTATGAAGGCCTCAGTATTCCTTTCCCTTGACATTTATAAATGTAGTTTTGTTTCTTGAGACGGTGTCTTCATATGCTGGGGATGTCTTTCTGTATGCTGTGAATGTGTGTTGCTCTGATTTGGTTGGTAAATAAAACGCTGATTGGCCAGTAGCCAGGCAGGAAGTATAGTATAGGCAGGATAAGGAGAGAGGAGAATTCTGGGAATAGGAAGGCAGAGTCTAGAGTTGCCAGTCAGACACAGAGGAAGCAAGATGTAAAGGCAGAACTGAGAAAAGGTACCAAATCATGTGGCTAAACATAAATAAAAATTATGGGTTAATTTAAGTGTAAGAGCTAGTCAATAGTTAGCCTGAGCTAATGGCCAAGCAGATTTAATTAATATAAGTCTCTGTGTGTTTACTTGGGTCCAAGCAGCTACAGGGCCTCAAGAGCAGGGTAGGACCAGGAAAACTTCAATACATCCAATAGCTCGTGCTGACCTTGAACTCTCTCTGTCTAGCTGACCTTCCTGCTTCCACCTCCCAAATGCTGAGATCACAGGCATGCCATCATGCCTGGCTCCAAATAAGCTTCAAATATTTAGAGAATTTCTATTATTTAGTACCAAATTGTGTCCCTATGAACCCTATACTTCAAAGTTCTAACTCCCAAGATCTCAGAGTGTAACCATATTATAGAGTCACCTCATAAGCACTGTGATTAGTTAGGGGAGCAGTAGAGTGGGATGCCTCTCTCATGAAGCATGATAGTGTTCTTAGATTGCAAAGGTTAGGAACAGAGCCGTCCTAGAAACGTCTTAGGGTGTGTGGCCTTGACAGTACCTTCATCTTAGATTTATAGCCTCTAGTACTTTGAGACAATAAATATTCATTGTTTATTAAAAAGTTTTTATAGGTATGTATTAATTCTACATGATACTGGATTTCATTGTATTTTCACATGTGTATTGTTAATTGTTAACAGATTCAAGGAGAAAGGCCACCAACTCAAATTATGGTCAAATTAACAAAGGTGAGCTTTTTATAATTCTGTATTCACAGACTGTCTCCTGCTAAGGTAGAATTCAAGAGATCAACATTGGACATGGGGAAGACAAGGGTTTTTATAGCTCAGGTGTAGGGGGGTTCCAAATGGGGGATTTGGCAGGCAAGCAGGAGGGGTTACAGGAACAGCACATAGGCATAACAAGTTAGTCAGAACAACATTTTGAACAAAGACATGATTGCCATTTCCTGGAACAAGTGATGCAGAACCTATGGTAGTTAAGGTCACAGGTGGGGCATAACCCAATCCTTGAGAAACAGACTTAGTCATAAACAGGAATGAATCTGGTTCATTTTTACTATAAGATGGCTTTCAAGCTCAAGATGGCGGCAGGTTGGTTTGCCAGTATTTGAATATATTCATTCTCTGTTCTGCTCTCCCATCTCCCTCCATCACTGCCCTTCTTCCCCATGAGCCTCTCTTCTGCTTTTATAGCTTGCTGGTATGGGAGCTTGTATTCTCTCCTCCTGCCCTGCAATGAGTTCACTCCAGGTTACTTGCAACAACATGGACAAAGGGTTAATTACAAGAGCATGGACAACTTACCAGTGGCTGCACCACTGAAGAAATTGTCTCTCCCTCCCCCAGGATCCATTAACTGCCCATGGATCCTTGGGGATGGGTGGGGCTTTAGGAGCTCCACTTCCCTGGCAACTGTTAACTGCCTAAATGCATTCTCAGGGAGGGGTGAGGCTTTGCAAGGCCCTCCCTGCTCCATGACAAGATGTTGATAGGGGGCCCAATATTGAGAAGTCCTTGTCGAGGTAAAGACTGTAAATTTCTACTGTTGAAGTGACTCTGTGTGTAGTGCTTTGTTAGGACATTTCTTAGAAACTAGAATTTCTAAGAAATGTCATCCATTGATGTAATTCTGGCTGTGGATATCTGTCACCATGGTACAATTTACTTAATTCACACTTGTCCCCACCCAGGACCTACAGTGGCTTATTTTTCATTGATTTGTACCAGGGACTTCTCCCACCCAGAGTTCTAACAAATCAGTCTGTAAGTCAGGAAGCACCGACACCTTTTGTGTTCCTAGAAACGGGTTATTTTTCTTTTTTAAAGAAACGAGTTAGAGCCTAAGCTAGTGGTCTTAAAGATCAGTCCTATGTGGTTGGTTCCCTTCATCTCCTTCTCCTGTGATGTAAAGCAGAACTGCTTCAGCAAGGTTGTTTTTGTATTCTTGTCTGACATTTTCATCAATATTTTACTTAGCACTGCCCAAGGATTCTGAAGCATTGCATAATTCTTTTTTTTTTTTTTTTTTTTTTTGCCAGCGCTGAGGATCGAACCCAGGGCCTTGTGCTTGCTAGGCAAGCGCTCTACCACTGAGCTAAATCCCCAACCCAATAATTCTTTTTAAAGTATTTCAAAGTATCTGGATGTGCTAGTTCACATCTGTAATCCCAAAACTCAGGAGGGAGAGTTAAAAGGACTAGGAATTTAAGCTCACCTTCAGTGACACAGTGAATTCAAGGCCAGCCTGTGCTACTTGAGACTCTCACAAGAAAACAATCTATGGATCTTCTCCATATCATCAACGACTCAGGGAAGTCCTTACTTAGAAGCCAGATGTAGAGACTCATGCCTATAATCCCAGTACTTGAGAAGCTAAGACTGGAGGATTGAGGATTGCCAAAGATTCCAGACCAGTTTAGCGAGTGCCTGGCCATGCAGGACTACAGAGTGAGGTTTGTCCCCAAAGCACAGAAATAGAAAAATGAAGTCCTCACTCCAGCCTCATTGATCAATTATCCAAGAGTTAAGTTTATTATTATTATTATTATTATTATTATTAATTATTATTATTTATTTTCGAGACAGGATTTCTCTGTGTAGCTTTGCGCCTTTCCTGGAACTCACTTGGTAGCCCAGGCTGGCCTCGAACTCATAGAGATCTGCCTGGCTCTGCCTCCCCAGTGCTGGGATTAAAGGTGTGTGCCACCACCACCCGGCTATTATTTTTTTAATTAGTAATTTGATGAGGATACAGCTCAGTGGTGGGATACTTGCTGAGCATGTGTGAGGCCCTGGGTTTGAGCCCCAGCACCAAAAACAAACAAAAAGTGACCTTCAATTTTATGGGTTGAAATTAGTTATATGTTGTAGAATATTATTTTAGGAACTCTTACAGGTTTTGTTTTGTTTTTTATGTTGTTTTAAAAAATAATAGCGGCACTGTTACTATGTGAAAAGGTTATGAGACAGACAAAACCCAGTATCAGAGCTTTATTGTGGGGGGATGGAAGAAGGTAACCAGGCCTGGGGGGAGACATGCTTGGTGGGGGGACAGACATGCACATGTGTGGTGGGTGGGGGGAGATTGGAGAGCTCAGAGAGAAGAGAGGTGAGGATTTTGTGCCTGGCTTTTTAAGGATTCCCCTACTCATGTGCAGGTAGGCTTACAGAGCTACGCCACACATGCGCTGATTATGTGACCGGACTGCCAGCATATATGAGATCATGCAGTGCACTGATGATGTAGGACGTAAGACCCCTTACTTAGCTACTGAACTGCGCATCTGCGGTCATGCAGCCGGCGTGGCAGAATCCTAATAGTACATACCCACAATATAATCTCTCTCACTATTGATACCCTGTACCTGAGTGGCATCTTTGTTATGTTAGACACATCAGCATCAACGTATCAGTGACACCAGAAGTCAGGTTATATTGGGGCTCCCTCCAGGTGGCACATTCTCTGGACCCGGGTCAAGGTAGAAATTATTCATCTTCATCGTAGTGTCACCTTCAACAGTACCATTCTCCCAGAATTCTCCACGCTCTGCCTATTCCCATTTCTCTCTCCCCACAACCCCTGGCAACCACTGACCCCTTTATTATCTCCTTAGTTTTTGTCCTTTCTAAAATGATACAGAGTTTGAATCGTATAGTATATACATGACAATTTCATACATGTCAGTGAGCCTTTTCAACTGGCTTTTTTTCCTTAACAATGGGTTTCCTCCTGACCCTTGCCGGATCCATGCTTCTTCACATTTTTCCGTATGAATTGCAGCTTGGACCTGCCTGCTCCTCCTGTAAAGCTGAGGCCTCAAGCTCATCTCATGCTAAGCCTTATCCCTGTTTTCCATCTAGCATCAATCAACTTGTAGAACAAGAACTCAGAAATGAGAAGACAGTCACAGAGTACAATCATGCTATTATTTAAATTAAAAAATGAGCATAAGTATTTCCTTGGGGGGATGGGGGGGTGGGTGGGATGAGTGTAATCAACTGCTTATGTGGCAGATGTTATGTACAAGTTGAATCTATAATTCATATTTTAATCAACATATTTAAATAACATATACATTATGCATTACTTTGTCAGGGGAAACAGACTTTGGACTATGTAATTTATGATGAAAATCTAGGGTCTGTCACGATGCTCAAAAGGTAAAGGTGTTTGCTGACATGCCTGTGAACTTCAGTTTGACATCTGGAACCCATGTGATGGGAAGAGAATGAGTGTGCACACACACAGGCCCTACAAAATAGATAAATGTTGATCTTTAAAATGTTGCTTAATTTTTAAATTATTATTATTGTTACTTTATTTTATTTTTTATATTATTATTATTTTAGATATCAGCTTTAAAATGCCTGAAAAGGTACAGAGTTTTTCAAAATTCTTTTCTAGTATTCTTGAGCATAATTTTTAAGACCACTGTCTAGAAGCGACAGAGCAAAGGAACTGAGCTGACTTCGCCTCACATATGGATCCTCTAATCAGGACACACTCATTCCACAGATGAGCCAGAAAATGTTTACCCTGGTTTCTGCCATAGGTGAATTAGGGGTGAGAAGCACTTAGCAGAGTCTGCGCTGATGTCTAAACAAAGCGTCTCTTGAAATATAGTTACCCCAAAATGTATTCATTAATGAATTTCCTGAGCCTTGGGGCAACTTTGAACATGCTCTATATTTTTGATTGCCTTCTGTGGTGTTTAAATGTTTCGTAATGTAGAGAGGAATAGAAAAAGGATGCACCTGCAAAGGGCAGGAAGGAGGAAATCATATTTGCTGGTGTTTGATGCTTATCGTGGTCCTGATCTTGAAGTGAGATCTGTGTTTGTGGGAACCCCAGAAGAGCAGCACATGGGGATCAACAGTGTAAGTGAGTTACACCTCTATGTTTTTGGATAACTAAAAACCAAAGCACCTAACCAGACATCATCATGCACAGGACCCTAGTCCCAGCATTTGGGGGTGGATAGAGGAAGGTCAGGAGTTCAAGGTCATCCTCCTTGGCTCCACAGTGAGTCTGAAGCCAGCCAGGGCTGCCCGGAACATTCATTCTTTTACATTTTTGCAGAAGGCAGATAGCAAGTGCTCTCTGGCAGATGTTCAAAAGCGAGAAAAAGAACTGTTTCTGTGCAGCCAATGAGTGCTAAGCAGGAGTTCTTGAAGTAAGGAAGAATTTAGAAGGCTCACCGACAATATCCTGAACTGTCAGGACCCCAGAATCAGCAGATTCTGGGAACAGATTGTGAGACATGAATTTTTTTCCCACTTGCCTGAGATAATAGCGGACTTGTTATTCCCATCAATCACTTAGCTTCTATTCTGCAGTAAACACCTTAAAGCAGGATGATTGATATGACAAAGTATTTCAACCACTCCATGTACAAGACTCTAAATACTGTATTACCACTGAAAAGGAATTTTCTATGAAGTGCAAGGCAGCCAGCAGTGGGCTGGGATCCTTTAAAACTGTCCATTGAACCTATGTTTTCTGTAGAAACTCTAAAGCCTTCCATATTTTGGGGAGCCTTGCAGGCTATCAACACACATTTAACTCTGAAGACTTAAATTAAAATTTCTTTGCAGATAGTCTCTAATGTTCAAGGTAGGCTCAAATGGTGTATTCTGTGACCTACAGCCTTAAGTTTTCAGTAAAAATCCAAATAAAATTTCTGGGAACAATGACGATCATATGACCCTAAGGAAGCCATAACTAAAGCATAATTTAAGAAAACAGCATGTTTTGGATCTAGAAAGCTGTGGAAAGATGGTTGTTGTGTATATTATGAGAAGGTAAGGAAATCTGGATCAAATATTTGTCTTTGTAATTCACATTTAGACAGAAAGAGAAGGCAAGGCATAGGCACAATGAAGGTCGTCAGATAGTGTGACAAAGTCTCTGTTTGTTCTGTGTCTCACCCTTTTCTGTCCCTTGCTTTGTACCAGGCTCATCGTAGGCACATGGCAAGTATTTGGATGGGTGGTATGGATGGATGGATGGATGGATGGATGGATGGATGGATGGATAGATGGATGGATGGATTTCCAATTGAATGACTACTTCTCATTTCTCTAATTTCAAAAACACCCAGATAGCCTTAGAGACAGCACAAACAATGACAAGACCAACTCAAATTCAAATGGCTCCCTCTGTTTCTCTAGGATTGTAGCATTCTCTTTTCTCTGTCCTTGCAACTGCCTTTCCCTTAATGCATCAACAGGGGGCAGCAGAGAAGAGAAAATGGAAGTTCCTTACTTTGTGTTCTAAGCCACTCTACCCCCCCAACCCCCTCCCAAACATCTCTAAGCAGTTTTCCCCAACCATGTACTTTTAAAGGTTAGGTGGGAGGTGTTGGGGAGGAGTAGAGGTAAAATGTTGAAAACTTAAATGTGCTTGTTCACTGAGTAGTCCACAGAATTTCTTAATACAAATGTCTTTTTGATGTGCTAAGAGTAGCGGGTAATATGAAGAATTTCTCAATCATTTTGGAGGATGATAAAGACACCCCCCCCACACACACACACACATATTATTGTTGTTAAATGTGTATGTATAATACTAGGGATTTCACAAATGCTAGGTGAGTGCTCTACCAGGGACCCATCTCCCTCCACTTCCATCCCCTTGTCAGTTGTTAAAAATTCCTGGGAACATCTTGAGGGATGTGAGCTCTTCAAGAAAGAAGTGCCTCCTTCCAAAAGATCCATTCCTGACTTTATGAAGTTGATTATCTCAGCCTTACAGTGTCTCCTCTGTTTATCAACAGAGACAGAATTGGAACTCTGGCCAGTGCCTTTTTCTGAGGGTAAACTATCCGACAATGGAGTTTGAGAAGTACGTTACCTAATCCTTATACCTGACGCTTCTCTTCCTGGCTGTTGCCAGGCCCAGGAAGGAAATACAGCTTTCAAACTTCTGCTTTGGAGTCATCATTCTTGCCAGGGGCCTCTAGCTGGGGGTGTGACTTTCCGGAATGTTGAGTCAGGTCACTCTGTTGTAAAGACAGGAGGAGATTTGGGGGGACCTTTTTGGTTCATCTCCCCTGCATCTGATGCCACACTGCTGTCACGTGCTGCTTCCAACGTCATTTATCAGGAGACTGTAGAGCTTGAATGGATAAATGGGCAAGTCGATAAGGCATCATCCTTCGATTCTCTTCTACGGGCTGTTGCCCTAGGGGATAGATCAGATTGTGTTCTCGTACTGCCGTCACAATTTTAGGCTGACTTCCAATCCTTTATCCATTTTTTTTAAAAATCTTAATTAACATCTTTTGAGAGAAATGTGTATTAGGAAATCTTTCTACTCGGGCTAATATTTGCCGAAAAAGTATTTGTGGCTTCAGAGCTGTCCATACAACTGTTAATAGAAGGGCAAAGCAAAGAACGGAGACTTGTAAAGACCCTTGAGGATTCAGGAGAATCAGGTGATGGGAGCTAGGGAAATGATCTTCAGCCAGAGACCTGTAGCCCCACCACCACCACCACCCGTTCCCCCACCCCCTTTTTGTCACCAGTTCCTAGGTAGAATAGCATCTCTTCCACCTACCATCTTGAAGGGTTACCAGAAGTTTAGAGGAACCCCATGTAGGCTGACATGGAAATTGGTGTCTTCTCTTGGGGCTTTAATCATATGAATGAAAGAATTTAAGAAACAGACTAATTAGGACACTCAGGGACAATTTTGTTAGCCTTTGAGAGAAAGCAACAAAGCAGGCGATCTGTGAATCTCCACAACCAGGCAGAGGAGGAAGGTGGAGAAGGCGAAGAGATGAAGTGATGCTGTGTGAGTCAGGCCAGCAAGTTCAGCCTCGGAGGCTTGGCAAGCAGCCTGTGATCGTGAACAGCCACACCATGGAAGAGAGGTATTCTCAAGAGAATGAGTGAGGACAATCAAAGTGTCAGCAAAAGCATAAGTAGACTTTAGCTAGGATCTAAGAGAAAGATAGGAAAGAAAAAACAGACAGTATGCTTCTCTGAGTTGGGACAGACATGGAGAGGCTGCACCAAAGCGACTTTGTAAGTGACACGCTGAGGGGCATTCTAGAAAGAACAGGTACATCATCTCATTAAAGGAATCATTATTCTTCCGTTTCTTTCATTGGCACGGCTTTAAGAGTTGCAGCCTTTCTGAGAAGAGGTCTCTTAGCCAGATGATCGACGTACCCAAATGGATTAAGTGTTTATTTTTATTTTACGCATATGAGTGTTTTGTGTGTACACAATGTGTGTGAACTGCTCGTGGATGCTAGAAAACGACTTCAGATTCGCTGGAACCGAGTTAATAGAGTTGTGAGCTCCCATGTAGGTGATGGGAACAGAACCCAAATCCTCTGCAGGACCAGTAAGTGCTCTTGATTGCCTAGCCATTTCTAGCCCCGATTAACTCTTAAATGGAGAGACGGTAGTATGAAACCTTCTAGGATTTGGAGCCAATCAGAAGGTCATGTCTCTCCCCAAGACCAGACATTTTCTATTCTTTTGACAGAGCTTTAAGGAGTACCAAAGGTGATGTTTACCCTTCCAGTGTTACCAGGGAAACAGGGGTTGGGATCAAAGGTAGCAATGCTTCTAAGGCTATGGTAGCAGAAGGACAAGCAAAGTTGGCAGGAAACAAGATCAGAAGTTCCACTCACTCTTCCCCTCAGCCCTAGGTTAGAATATCAAGTTATCGGTGCAGGCTGTTGCAAGCCTAGCTGTTGACGAGGGGGATGGGGTATGTTAGCTGGCAGGCTGTTGCAAGCCTACCCCTTGGCTAGAGGAAGGTATAGGTTCTCTGGCAGGCCCAGAAAATTGCTATTTCCCAGAAGAACACTACAGGAATATTGCCAAGTTGAGGACACTTGGTTTTGGGCAAACATTTAGCCACTTCACTGAAAGTCAATGTATGTCTCTTTGTCTTAAAGGTTTGAACTTACAAGGATTATTTAATTTTCCCAACGTCCAAACATAAGGATCAAACATTAGAATGTATGTTGTTTTGCCCTTGTGTTGGTTATTTTTTTAATGTTACTTTCTACATCCATGGAACTCTTGGCAGTAATATCAGCTGTCGTTTACTGAGGAGCATTATGTTCAAATATTGGCTTAAATCCTGCTTATGCATTAACTCACTTCATCCTCATGTGAACCCTAGGAGATGGATGGGTGTCATTATTATCCCATTATAGAGATGAGGAATCTGGGCATAAAGAGGCTCCAGAGTTACCAATGGTATAGCTATTATGGAAACCAAGTCCCAGAGTCTGCCTTCATACCACTTGGCAACAAATCAATGCAAAGCCAAGTGGGGTTTTATGATGCAAACCCTCTCCTCTTCATCCTGTTCTTCTGGACAGGGTTCAGCAAAATATTTAGTGAACAAGTTGGTCATGACTTTGCCTCAGCACTTAGAGACTATTAATTGGGGAAACAGAGCAGTGAGTTATTACAGCACTTTCCACTGAAGTCTTGCTGGCAATACAGCCTTGGGAGCAGAGAGAAGGGATTCTTGTCCCATCCTGGAACATAGGAGAACAGTAAAGGCTAGAGTACCTGAAAAATAGGAATGGGTAGGCAGCAATGAGGAGAGAAAAGAATGTGCCACCTCGTCATTACATTCCCAGTACCAGAAGGTATAAAATACAGCAGGGCTTTACAGAAACCCCAAACCAAGACTATGCTCTGTGGTGGTATTGTGTTCCCCAAAATATTGTGCACCCTAATAAATTTATCTGGGGCCAGAGAACAGACAGCCACTAGATACGGAGGCTAGAAAATGGTGGCACTCACGCTTTTAATCCTAGCATTTCAGAGACAGAAATCCCTCTGGATCTCTGTGAGTTCAAGGCCACACTGGAAACACACACCTTTAATCCCAGGAAGTGAGCCTTTAATCCCAGGGAGTGATGGCAGAAGCAGAAAGATATATAATGTGTGAAGACGAGAAACTAGAAGCATTTTGGCTGGTTAAACTTTTAGGCTTCTAGCAGCAGTTCAGCTGAGAGCCATTGGGATGAGGACATAGAGGCTTCCAGTCTGAGGAAACAGGATCAGCTGAGGAACTGGTGAGGTGAGATAGCTGTGGCTTGTTCTGCTTCTCTGATCTTCCAGCATTCACCCCAATAACTGGCCTCAGGTTTGGTTTTATTAATAAGAACCTTTAAGAATCCTGCTACAATGCTCATGAGACTATGGAGTTGCAGCTCCTTCCCATTGCCTCTGAAACCACCTTCACATCTCCTGTGTTTTTTTTTTTTTTGCATGTGTATATTATGTATATATGCATGTTCTCATGTATGTGGATACACATGAGTGTGGAAGTCCAAGATGGACATCAGGGTCTTCCTCACTCACTTTTCACCTTATTCATTGGTTCATGGTCTCTCACTGAACCCAGAGTTTGTCAGTATGGGCTATCAAGCTTGCTTCAAGGATGACATCTTTGCCTTCTGAGTGCTGCAATAACAGGTGAACCACTATACCCGTCCAGTGTTTCCATGAGTTCTGAGGGTCCAAATTCTAGTCCTCATGCTCATACAGCAAGTGCTTTACAATTGAGCCATCTCCCCAGCTCTAACTTCTCATATTTTGCGTGGTTTTCTTCTGGCTATGGTAACTCTAGCATCTGTGAGCTTGGACCTTCCATGACCCTGATACCAAACAATCAATTAACCCAAATCGTCACCATTGTAACAAGTACAGTAGAGTGATGCCGATCACCTCCATTCTCTCTTCCACCCCACTAGACAGAATAGAAATCTGCATATCCCAGACTTCCTTGCCACAGGTTTGCAAGGATCAGTTAGCTGCACTTGCATGAAGGCAGAGATAGTTGACAGGGGAGCTTCTGCTAGCCTCCGGGACCAGACAGGTCTGGGTTTTTCTGACGTTTTCTAGAATATATAGCTTCTTATGAACATAGTTTTGGGAGCAAAGATAGTCTAGTCCTAGAATAAAGCAATGAATTTATTTATTCTCTCTCTCTCTCTCTCTCTCTCTCTCTCTCTCTCTCCCTTACTTCCTGTGGTGTGTGTGTGTGTGTGTGTGTGTGTGTGTGTGTGTGTGTGTGTGTGTCTAGAGGTCAAAGTCCAGTGTCTTTCTGTATCACTTTGCACATTACTTTTTTGAGACATAGTCTCTCACTTTATCAGGAGCTTGCCATTAGGGCTATCCTGGCTGGTCAGTGAACCACAGAAATCTGCCTGGTTCTGCTTTCTCAGACTGTGATTTTAGATGTGACTAGCTATGCACAGCTTTTACATGTGAGCTAGGAACTTGAACTCGGGTCCCTATGCTCACATAGCAGGCATTTGACCTCCTTTCTGCCCTCTGCTATACGGCAGAAGCCTGGCCTTGGACTATTGATTCATTTCCCACCACCTCAGAGTGCTAGAATTCCAGGTATGGACCACAATGCCTTGCTCCCTCCTTCCTGTCTCCCTTTTTTTGTTTTTTAGGGACAGATTGTCTCTGTAGGCCAGACTTCAAACTCATGAGCCTTCTGTTTCTGCCTCTCAAGAGCTGTGTGTCATGGCACCTGACTAAGGCAACAACATATTCCTGTCCATTGCTCAATTTGGCAGCTTAGATGCAGGAGTTCAGCCTATGTATCAGGTCCACATTGTCCTGAGATGTGTTCCCGAATGATCAGAATCTGATTCTTCAGGCCTCACAATAATGGATTATAAGTCCTACAATTCCTGTGTTGACTTCCTTTCTGCTTAAAGTTCCTGCCCAACTCTGATGGACACACTTAGTCCCCAACTCATTCACAGAGAAAGGATCTGAAAAGAGTGCCTTCAGCTAGCCCTTGCTTCTCTGCCCATGCCTCTTGCCATGATTTTTTAGTTTTGTTGGAGAGGTGGAAGAGAATGAGAGTCCCAGTGAGTAACAAGAGAAGAGCATCTAAGAGGGAGGGGCTCCAGGTAGGAGCCTATGGGTTTGATCAGCAGAGTCCAGGATAGGACCAGATTACAGAGCTAAACCAGAAAAAGGTATGTCTGCAGGGTCAGCTCACATCAGGCCATTCAGGTATTTTAAGCATCATTAAGGAATTTTGAATAATCCTTAGAATCAATGGAAGCTGATGAAAGGTTTGTCATTTTGGTTGTAAGTAAGCCTAGACTCCAGTGACTGTGCCATCTCACCGGTCACGATGAAAGGTGTTGTGGGATATTTGTACACTGTGTGAAGATGTATTCCTGTGATTGGTTTAATACAGAGCTGAACAGTCACTAGCTAGGCAGGAGGTATAGATGGGACTTCAGGGCAGAAAGAAAGTGGAGGAGGAATCTAGGTGCTCAGGAGAAGTGAGATGCACTGAGGGAGCAGGATGGGCAGGATAGAGATAAGATTAAAAAGCCACAAGGCAAAATGCTGATTAATATAAATGGGTTAATTTAAGTTTTAAGAGCTAGTGGGACAAGCCTAAGCTAAGGCCAAGCTTTCATAATTAATAATAAGTCTCCATGTTGTTCCTTGGGAGCTGGCTGGTGGAGCAGAGAAAGACTTGTTACAGGAAGGCTTGAAAAATTGGAAGCCATTTAATAATTTTGATTTCAAGTCTGGCTTGGTAGTCCATGCCTAGAATATCAGCACTCAAGAGGCCGAAGAAGAAATATTCAAGGCCACTCAAGCTCAGTCTGGTCTGTATAGTGAGTTCCAGGCTACTGACAGCTACATACCAAGATCTTATCTCAAACAAAACAAACCTATCTAGATTTAGACCACTGTTTCTCAACTCATGGTTGCAACCCCTTGGGAGAGGGCCGCATATCAGATATTTACATTACAATTTATAATAGTAGCAAAGTTACAGTTGTGAAGTAGAAATGAAATAATTTTATGGCTGGGGGTCACTACTAAAAGGTCACAACATTAGGAAGGCTGAGAACCACTGATTAGACTAAATCCTTCTTGACTGCAATATGAAAGATGATCTTCTGAGGCAGGTGTGAAGACCTGTGCTGTGTGGTTGAATCTGTCCATGTGGGAGGTGGGACACAGAAAAAAAACAAGATGAGTGATACGTGGCAGAATGTAGATTAATATAAATAGGTTGATTTAAGTTATAAGAGCTAGTTGAGACAAACCTAAGCTAAAGGCCAAGCTTTCATAATTAATAATCAGTCTCTGTGTTGGTATTTGGGAGATACCTGGAGGGACAGAGAAAGACTCTTTAAAGATCACATCTGATGTGGGACTCAAATATCCAAACATAAGGCCTAAGAAAGGTAAGAAAAGTTCTAGACAAGGAGCCCATTGTGGGTCCCTAGTCCTGTAGTCTCTCAGGCCGGCTGCTGCTCAGCGGACACAGATGCGGCTTCTAGCCGCTGCCTGTGGGTTGAAGCCAGCTTCCAGCACCATGAACCAGCTGCATGCACTAAGCCAAGCTGTGCAGCGGCTGACATGGCAGCTTAAGATTTGTGTCATGAGAATGTAGCAGACACTTAGTAAAGCCAGGTCCAGACACAGAAAACCTCTATAAAAGGGCATGTTTTTTGTTTTTTGTTTTTTTTTAATGTGCTTAGACGCTGAAGAAAGAGAAGAAAATGGGTATAGACAGTCATAGGAAAGATAGTTTAAAAAAATAATAAAGGCTTTAAATTTTTTTATTCATTTAACATAACAACCACAGATCCCCCTCTCATTAAAAATAATAAAGCATAATAAAGTGAGTAAAGCAATATAAAAAAATAACCCATGTAAAGATGGGAAATATACAGAGTTTCTGGATCCTGTATGGTGTTTGGTTGACTTTGAATTTTTAAAATATGCTAATGTACAAAAAACAATAGCTGCTGAGAGACATCAGATTATGGAAACTGCTAAATTGAACCAACTTATCTATTTTTTAAATGTCTTAACTTCAAAATGGGAGTAAAAAAATATCTTGTGTTGAGCAAGAGGATGTGCCTTTGTTTCCAGAGGAAACAAAAAGTTATGGTTCTTTTAAAAATTAATATAGATCAAATTTAATTGGAGGATACCTCCTAAAAGTCTTGGCTACAGACCTTAAAAAAAGGAAACCAACATAGACTATAGGACAGGTATAACTGAAAGTTTTCCTGTGTCCCACCTGGTCTGAAGCCACTCAGACCCAAGTAAACACACAGAGGCTTATATTAAAACTGCTTGGCCATTAGCTCAGGCTTTCTACTGACTAGCCCTTACACTTAAACTTAGCTTATTTCTGTTAATTTATATGTTGCCACATGTTCTGTGGCTTTACCTGTGTGTCATTACATGCTGCTCCCTGGGTGGAAGGCTGGCATCTCCTCACTCAGCCTTCCTCTTCACAGAATTCTCCTTGTCTGCTTATCCCACCTATACTTCCTGCCTGGCTACTGGCCAATCAGTGTTTTATTAAACCAGTGTACAAAAGCATTATCCCACAGTAGACAGGTGACATATATGCTGATCCCTCTACTATAGAAACAGCTCTGAGACTGGATGAGACATGATAAATCTTGTTGGCTACAAGTTCTCATGACTTATTACTATGTGCCATCCTTTCATATGGCATGGATAGAGATTTGGTTATGCAATCCAAATGAACTTTTAAAGTTGATAGATATCATTTACCTGTTCAAACATAAAACAAAAAAATCATCTTTAACTAACTTGTACATGCTGAACATTCTGTACTTGCATATATATATATAATGTCTTTAAAAGTTTATGTGTTTTTGGAAAAATGGACCAGACACCAATAAAGACAAATAGCCCAGGTAATCCAGCCTCTCACAATGCCTCTGTTGTAGTTTCCTCAAAATTCTACATCCAGAACAACTTCAAAGTTGCTAGCTGTGATGGTCCAGCCTCACAGACTATCCAGCCAAGACTTCAGATAAGCACTACACTTTCTCATCGCACAGAGACTAAATACAACAACAATACAGCTAGCTCTCCCAGGACTTGACCATTATCCCAATTTTCTCAGAGTCTCCCCAATGATGCTGTTGCCCCCAGACAACAGGAAGCAGTCTAGAGAACATGACACTCACATTCCCAAGAGGTGGGGTGGACAGCTTTTGGTCATTCAGTGGGTGTTTATCATCATTTAAGGAGGTTGGTTACAAGTTGTTATTGGTCATGATAAGGGAGAAAACTAAACAAAGGAGATTATATTCTAGGATCTTATTCTGAAAAGAAAAAGGGGGATATAGAATAGAAGTGATGGGACAAAAGGGTGGATTGTTGAGTCTACTTTTGAACAACCACTAGTCAAATATTTTACATTGGTATAGATTTTTGTACATTGATTCAAATTTAAGGTTATTTTTTGATACAACATATTTTATATATATAATTCTACTCTTGTTTAATGTATTGTACCTATGCAACTCATTAAAAAATGTAATGTAAGGTTCTAGTCCTTGAAAATTATTATTATAAACCATTTAGGATAATTAAGAAGTGCAATTTAGTAGTTAGTCATCTATAACAATCAAACTTGTAGTCATGTTTGGTATGTCTTCAAGGTCATTTTGAAATATATTTTAGATAGACAGATGGTCTTCAAACACTTCAGAAACCTACAGAATGCCATATGGCATTTAAGATGTTTTAGTAACATAAGGCTTTTCACGATAGTGAGACATCTGCTCCTGGAAGCACCAACTTACTTAAAAAAAAGGGGGGGTGGGTAATGGGCATTGAAGAACCTCTATATGTAGTTCGCTTTAGTTGTAGCAAAATTCACCACTGGACAAGAAAACTGCCCTTTCCTTGACTGTTGACAGTATGCTGTACAAATTGAACAAACAGGACACAAAAGAAGGTGACTGCCAAACTTTGCCAAGACAAGGTAGGACAGCCCTTCAAAATTCCTGCTTCACAGAAAAGTCTGTCAGATATTATAGGCCAGTAGGCCAAAGATGGATGCCCCAATGTTGCAGGAACCTTGAATGACTGCCTAGGCAGCCAGCTGTTTCTGTCATTTCTATAGTTTTGAAAGTACCTTACTCTGTACTTCCTGTTTATTCTCTGATGGAGTTGAAATGAGATAGTTATAGTTACAGTTTTCCTTGTAACTTTGAGTTTTCCAAATTCAGAAAAGAAAATCACAAAAGTATAAAATGTAATAAGGTCAAGAGATACAAAAACTTAAATTGTTTATCTAAGAAAATGTTTTGAGGTCTAAGAAGGTAGTTCTTAGGATGGTAATACAATTTCAATAGAAAGTAAATTAGATACAAAACTTTAGACTCACCAAGATAGGATAGATAATGGAGTATTTTCTCTAAATTTGCCAAATGCAAATGGATTGGACATTGTGAATATAATTCTTACCTGTATACAGTTTTACTATGTTATATTTAAAACCCTTTCCTTTTTATTTAGACAAAAAAGGGGGAAATGTTGTGAGATATTTGAGTACACTGTGTAAAGATATGTCACTGTGATTGGTTTAATGAAAAGCTGAATGGCTGATAGCTAGGCAGGAGGTATAGGCAGGACTCCTGGGCAGAGAGAAAATGAGGAGGAGAGGAATCTAGAGGCATGAGAGAGATGCCAGGAGACACAGGAGAAACAGAATGGGCAGTACATGGCAGAAAATAGATTAATATAAATGGGTTAATTTAAGTTATAAGAGCTAATTGAGACACACCTAAGCTAAAGGCTGAGCTTTCGTAATTAATAATAAGTTGTCTCTGTGTCATTATTTGGGAGCTGACTAGAGGGACAGAGAAAGATTTGTTATAGGGAGGTGATAAGACAGTCTAGATTTAGAGAGTGGCAGTGGGGATGCTTGAGTAGACCCAAGAGGATTTTAGCAGGCACAGTTATATGGGAAAGCCCACATTTTCAAAATGTATTCACAGGGGATGGATTCAAGTTTTTAGGTCCAGGAATTGATAAAATGTGAGGCCTCTGTTTAAAACAAAAATTCAAAATTAAGTATTCATATTTGAATATTTCAATAAAATGTTAGGGAGCTATCAAGTATTATAAAATTTGTACAATTGGGGAATTGCCTGGTCTACCTCTCTAGTCCTTCCCTCTTTGTGTTGTGGCTTGAACCTTTGACTCTTTTTGTGACAATGTTTCTGCGGCAATTCCTACTATACAAGTGACCCCAATCAACCAATTGTGCCACTGAAACACTGTTCATTATTCTCTATAGAGAGAAGAAAGTAAGCCCAGGTGCCCTCTAGCATATCTCTCCTCCACAGCCCTGGAGCCACAAGCCAGTTCCAGATCAAGAGACATCATCTGTCTCAGTGCCTTGTGATGTCTCTGCTTCAAGAATGATGGGACATGTATCACTGGAGTTAGAGTCAAAGGTGCAGAATTCCTGAATGTCCTTTACCGGGGTGGGTAGCTGGAAAAAGCTTATGTATATATAGGCATGCTTGTGAACTATGTATGAGAAGCCAAAATCAACCCTCAGAGGTGATGCATACCTATAACCCTACCTACTAAAGAGGCTGAGGCAGGAGAATCACAGCAAATATTTTCCTGTTTGATGGACCCAATCAGCTCCCAAATAGTCCATGGTTCCATTAAAAAAAAAGTTTCAAGGGCTGGAGAGATGACTCAATGGTTAAGAGCACTGACTGCTCTTCCAGAGGCCCTGAGTTCAATTCCCAGCAACCACATGGTGTCTTACAGCCACCTGTAACGAGATCTAGTGCCCTCTTCTGGTCCGCAAGGCCACATGCAGGCAGAATACTATATACATAATAAATAAATATATATTTTTTAAAGTTTCAAGAATATACATCAAGTCCTGGACAGGCCACTCTTGGGCACACACGCATTGTGTTGTATTAGAACATGTTGCTTTGTCCCAGTCCATTGTCTATACAGCTGTCTGTGCTTATGCAAAAGAAAACAAAATACAAAAACAAACAGGTACAAGTGTGGGAGGGTGGACCTGGGAGGAACAGGAAGTGAGTGTGATTGGGTGCATTGTATGAAATTCCCAAATAATCAATAAAAATATTATATTGGAAAGAAAGATCATAAAAAAGGGTTAAGCAATTCTCAAAAAATGTTCATGGCCCCTAGCAATTAGGGAAATTCAAATTGAGACAATGTTAAGATTTTTATCTTATCCCAGTCAGAATGGCTAAAAATAAACCTACCGTATAACCCAGTTATACAACTCCTTGGCATATGCCAAAGGACTCCACCCATATTTGCTCAGTCATATTCATTACTGCTCTACTCACAATGGCTAGGAACTGACCTAAGTGCCCCTCAAATGATAAATGGGTAATGAAAATGTAGTACATGTGCACTGTGAAGTACTATTTACTGCCAAGACAGATGAAGTCACAGAGCTGAGGACCTGGAGCACACCGCACAGCCTGGAAGCAGCCCAAGAGGTTGGAGAATGTCTTTTCCTGGTATCTCAATTGGTCTAAACTCTTTGAAAACCCTCTGTTCAGGTACCAAGTCCATTTTTTTAAAATGGGCCACTCATTATTTTGGCTGTTTGGGGTGGGGCTCTTCATATATTCTGGATATTAGTCCGCCATCAGATGTATAGCTGGTAAAGATTCTCTCCCATTCTGTGCACTTCCTCCTCACTGATTGTTTCTTTAGAAGCTTTTTAGTTTTATGAAATCTCACTTGTCAGTTGTTGACCTTAATTGTTGGGCAATGGGGGTCCTATACAGGAAGTCCTTTCCTATATAGGTGTAGGATACTATCTATGTTTTCTTCTAGCAGTTTCAATATTTCAGGTTTCATGTCTTGGCCCATTTGGAGTTAGTTTTTGAGCAAGAGGATTTGGAAATGGGTCTAATTTCATTCTTCTACAAGTGGGCATTCAGTTTTCTCAATACCGTTTGTTGAAGATGCTTCATTTTCTGCAGCATATTATTTTGGGAATCATCGTCATATATTAAATGGCTGAAGTTGCATATACTCGTGTGCGTTTTTCAGTTCGTTCCAGTGGTCTCCATGTCTTTTTTGTGTTGGTACCATATTGTTTTCATTACTCCATCCCTGTAATATACCTTGAGATGGACTGGCAACTTTTCCAGCATTGTTCTTTTTGCTCAGAACTGTTTGGCTATATGGAGTCTTTGTGGTTACATATGAATTTTGGCATAGTTTTTTTTTCTATTTCTATGAAGAATGAGATGAGGAATTTAATTGGGGATGCATTGGATCTGTAAACAGCATTTGGTAGAATGGTCATTTTCAAAATGTTAGGTCTACCAGTCCATGAGCATGGGATCCCTTTCAGTGTTGTAGTGTCTTTCTTTGTCTCTATCTTCAGAAGTCTAAACTTTTCATTATAGACGTCCTTCACTTCCTTGCTTAGGTTTAATTCCTAGATTATTTTCTTTGAGTCTATGGTGAATGGGAGTGTTTTGTGGGTTGTTTTTCTTTTTTTAAACAAAATCCCAATTGCTCAATTTTACCAATAAAGACACGGGAGCCAGATGCTGCGGTGAAAGCCTGCTAGCTCAGAGAAGCAGAGAAAGCACTTGGCTGACCTCCCTCCTCTCCCAACATCTTTGAGAAAATTGTTTTCTTCCCAAATAAAACTCCTCAAACTCAATGTCCCTCCCTCCTACTTCCTGGGCGTCTCTCTATCCATCCCCTGACTCCCTCTTACTCTCTACGGTTTTTTTCCCTGTTGACTGGTGGCTTGTTCTACTTCTTAGTCTATGGTTGAGTTTATTCAATCCTGTTTACAATATTCAAGCAGAAAGCTCTTGGATTAAAGGTGTCTGCTAGGTCTGAGCCACACCACAACTAGACACAGATTTTTCCAGCAAATA
The DNA here is from genome assembly GCF_903995425.1 of Onychomys torridus. Lineage (NCBI taxonomy): Eukaryota > Metazoa > Chordata > Mammalia > Rodentia > Cricetidae > Onychomys > Onychomys torridus. Next base: position 32,556,903 of record NC_050461.1, on the reverse strand, counting down.
ACATGATCTTGGGATCCACAGTGTGATAAAATATTCTGCAAAAGGAGTATGCCCATGATCTCTTTCCTTGTACATTTGTTGTTGATGTATAGAAAAGCTATTAATTTGTATAAGCTAATTATGTATCCTGACACATTGCCAAATTTGTTTATCATTTCTAGAAGTTTCTGGCAGAATTTTGGGGATCCCTAATGTATACTATTATGTCATCTGAAAATAGGGATAGTTTGACTTCTTATTTTCCTATTTGTAACCTGTTAATTTCCTTCTTTTGCCTTATTGCTGCAGCTAGTGCTTAGAGTATAATATGGAAAAGGTGTGGAGACAGCAAACAGCCCTGTCTTACTCCTGACTTCAATGAGATTGCTTCAGGTTTTTCTCTACTTAGGATGTTGTTGGTTGTAGGTTGCTCATACATAGTTTTTTTTTGTTTGTTTGTTTGTTTGTTTGTTTGTTTTTTTAATCATGTTGAGGTATGTTTCCTCGAGTCCTATATTCTCTAGGGCTTTTATAATGAAAGTATGTTGGATTTTTTTTTTTTTTTGTCAAAGACTTTTTCTGCATCTATTGAGATGACCATGTGGTTTTTGTCTTTAAGTACACTTATGTGGTTTATGACATCTATTGGCTTGCATATGTTGAGCTATTCCTGAATTTCAGGGATAAAGTCAACTTGGTCATGGTGGATGATCTGTTTGCAAGTTGTTTGGTTTTTGTTTTGGATTTTTTTTTTTTTTTACATAATTTTTCTGTGTATCCTTGGTTGTCATGGAACTCACTCTGTAGACCAGGCTGGCCTCAAACTCACAGAGATCCACCTGCCTCTGCCTCCTGAGTGCTGGGATTAAAGGTGTGCTCCACCACCACTCAGCCCGTTTTCAGGTATTTTCTGGAGCCTTTTTTGTTTTTGTTTTTTGAGACAGTGTTTTTCTGTGTAGCCCTGGCTATCCTAGAACTCATTCTGTAGACCAGGCTGGCCTTGAACTCATAGAGATCTGCCTGCCTCTGCCTCCTGGGTATTGGGATTACAGGTGTGTACCACCACCACCCGGTTTTTATTGAACATTTTAAAATCTATATTCCTCAGGGATATTGGTCTGTAGAGCTTTTTTAATTTATTTTTTTGTTATGTCTTTACCTGGTTTGGGTATTACAGTGATAGTGGATTCATAGAAGGGGTTTGGAAGTATTCTTTCCTCCCTCCCAGACTGCCTTCCTTCCTTCCTTCCTTCCTTCCTTCCTTCCTTCCTTCCTTCCTTCCTTCCTTCCTCCTTCCCCCTCCTTCCCTTCCTTCCATTGTTTCTTTCATAGTTTAAAAAGGATTGGCTATAGATATTCTTTGAAAGTCTAGTAGAATTCTGCTGCGCATCCATCTAGCCCTGGACATTTTTCAGTTGGAAGGCTTTTTAATTACTATCTCAACCTCCTCATTTTTTGTGAGTCTATTAAAGTTGTCGGCTTCTTGGTATAATTTTGGTAGTTTGGATAAATCTAGAAATTCACTCATTTCTTTTAAATCTTTCAAATTTTGGAGTGCATCATTAAGTCATTTGTTATTTCTAGTTTAATGGTGTATAGTTTTTAAAGTTTTCCCTTATAGTATTCTGAATTTCTTTGGTGTCTGTTGTAATATCTCCTTGTTCATTTCTGATTCTGTTAATTTGGGTCCTCTCTTTCTTTTGATTAGTTGGGCCAAGGGTCTGTCAGTCTTATTTATCATCTCAAAGAACTAGCTATTAGATTTATTGACTTTTTGTATTGTTTTCTTTGTTTCTATTTCATTAATTTCTGCTCTGATTTTCATTATTTCTTGTTGTCAATTGGGTTTGGATTTGGTTTGTTCTTGTTTCCAAATTTTTGAGTTGCATTATTAAGTCATTTATTTGTGCTCCTTTGTTATTTAATGGGCCATGGAGTGAGTGGGTTCAAGCTTTGCCATATTCTTTGCCATAGTAACAGAGTCCAGAGGGCTGAAAGCTTGAGATGCGTGGTGCCCTGCCTGTATCAGATCCTCTAGGTGAGGCTGAAAGGCGGGAAACCGGGTTTGAAAGATGAGATGAGTCCTCACTCATGGAACACAAGGGAGGAATCTTACCAATGGGGTGAAGAATCCACAGCAGTCCTCCAGTCAGAAAAGTGATGGTGTTAGGTAGTACAGGGTCCCAGCATTTCTTGGATTGTGGGTGGGCGGGCAGGTAGGAAAAAAACACAAGGGGGAGCCTGCTGAGTCATGCAGCACAAATGTATAGATATGGCACGAGAGGCCTTGTGGCCTGGTGGGTGAGGGAGACACGCCATGTAGATGTGGTGGGCATCTATGTGGCATGGTGGACAGTCACTCACACCATATAGACACAGCACCCATGTGGAGAGTTTATTATAAGAGAGAGGGGGAGGAGGGGAGGGAAGAGAGAGAAAGCAGAGGTGTGCACACCTCTTGGCGGGAAAGGGAGGAAGGGGAAGAGGAAGAAGAAGAAGGGAGGGGTTTTTCCTGCTTTACGTCAGGACGCAGGGTGGGTCCCCGAGGGGCAGGCTAGAATGCCAATACTTAGAGCCACAAATTTCCCTTGTAGGACTGCTTTTAGTGTGTCCCAGATTTTTGTTGTTCTTGTTGTGTTGTGTTTTTATTTTTACTTAGTTCCAGGAAATTTTTTATTTCTTCTGTGACGCATCCATCATGAAGTTCTGAGTTGTTTAACATCCATGGGTTTGTGTCTTTACTAGAGATTTGTTCACTATCAATTTAATTGTGGTCAGATAGGATAACGAAGTTATTTTGACTCTTTTTCAATTTGTAAAGGTTTGTTGTGTGTCTCAGGATATAGTCTATTTTAGAAGAGCTTTTAAATAGAATATTATTCTTTGAGTTTCGGATAGAATATTCTGGAAATACAAGTTAAGTCCTTTTGATGTATGATATCATTTAATTCTAATGTTTCTCTGCTTGTTTCTTGTCTAGATGACCTGTCTATTCGAGAAAATGGGGTATTGAAATAACTTACTATTGATGGGTTGATGTGACTCCATGTCTTTAAATTCAGTCGTATAATTTTTTTATGAAATTGGATGCACAAGAGTTTGTTTAGGATAGTAATGTCTTCGTGGTTAACTGTTCCCTTGGTTAGAATGAAATATCCTTCTTTACCTCTTCTGTTTAGTTTTGGTTTGAAGTCTATTTTGTAGATATTAGGGTAATCCAGTGAATAGGATTGCTTTCATCGTTATTGAGATGTGTGTTATGGTCATTATGATATTGATTTTCGTGTCATTTGTCTTCTTGATGGTACTTTGTGTTTTTGTAATTATAGCTTTGTATTTCTTTCCACAGTCTCTTGGCTGTCTTTATTCATCTCTGCAGTCTGCAATATTGCTTCCTGTCTTTTGTTTAGGGTTGGTTTGTTGGATACAAACCTTTTAAAGCTGTTCATATCGTGGAAATTTTTTTATTACTTTTTCAACTAGTGCGGGTTATTGGGCTGGGTGTATTAGTCTCAGTTGGCCTTCATGGTCTTCTAGGACTTGGAATGCCTTGCTCCAGCCTCTTCTGGCTTTCAGTGTTTCCAATGAGAAATCAGCTGTTATTCTGATGGGTTTTCCTTTATATGTGACATCATTGTTTTCTTCTTTTTTTTTTTCCTTGCAGCTTCCTGTAGTTGAAAGTTTTCTCTGGTTCCTCCCTGCCCCACAGTCTCTCAGCTGCTTATAAAATAATCACTCAGAGGCTTAATATTATTTACAAACTGTATGGCCTATGGCAGGCCTCTTGATAGCTAGCTCTTATATCTTAAATTAACCCGTTTCTATTAATCTATATTTTGCCACATGTTCCATGGCTTTACTGACCTGTTGGCATGTTGCTTCTTGGGCGGCAGGCTGGCATCTCTCCAGACTCCACCTTTCTCTTTCCGGTCTCTCTCCTTGGATTTCCCACCTGCCTCTAAGCTGCCTTGCCATAGGCCAAAGCTGCTTTAATTATTAACCAGTGGGAACAACATATATTCATAGCATACAGACAGACATACCCCAGCAGCTTTCAATAGACTTTCTTTGTTCTGTATACTTAGTATTTAAATAGTATTTGACATGGGAATTTTCTTTTTTGATCTTGTCTATTTATCTTTTTGTATCTGTATGAGTATGTCCTTTCTTAGTTTAGGAAGGTTATTCTGTATGGTATTGTTAAAGATCTGGTCTATGCCATTGACTTGGGATTCTTCTCCCTCATCTATTCCTATTATTTGAAGGTTTGGTCTTTTCATATTGTTCCACATTTCCTGTACATGCCTTCCTCTACCTTCTCTCTCACACACACTTGTGTGTGTGTGTGTGTGTGTGTGTGTGTGTGTGTGTTAATTTTTCACATTCTTTTCTTATTCAGTCTGGGTCCTCTACTTTATCTTCAAAGCTTTTCTTTGAGTTTTCTAGCTGGGTTATTGAGTTTTTCAATTCCACCTTCATTTTAGCCTGAGTCCTCTTCAGTGCCTCTATCTCCTGACTGAATTCCATTTTCAAGTCTTAGATCATCCCTATCACTTCGGTCAGTCTTACGGTTCTGTTTTCTTGAGCATCACTTGGTCGCTTAGTCTCCTTAACTTCACTGAGCCATTTCTTTGTGTCTTTTTTTAACTTCTTGAATCCTTTGATAAAGTTTATTATTGTTTTTTAAAATTCTGTGTCCTAGGGTTCATTTAGGCCAGTGGTTTTCAATCTTCCTAATGCTGTGACCCTTTAAGACAGTTCTTCCTGTTGTGGTGACCCCCAACCATAAAATTATTTTTGTTGCTGCTTTATTTTTTTTTATTTTTTGTTTTTTGGTTTTTCGACACAGGGTTTCTCTGTGTAGCTTTGCGCCTTTTCTGGAGCTCACATGGTAGCCCAGGTTGGCCTCGAACTCACAGAGATCCACCTGGCTCTGCCTCCCAAGTGCTGGGATTAAAGGCGTGCGCCACCACCGCCCGGCTCGTTGCTGCTTTATAACTGCAATTTTGCTACTGTTATGAATCATAACATAAATATCTGTGTTTTCTGATGGTCTCAGGTGACCCCTGTGAAAGGGTTGTTTGACCTCCAAAGGGGTTGGGACTTACAAGTTGAGTACCACTGATTTAGGCAGTTATCATTGGTAAACATTTTCATAGGACTAGTAAGTTTGGGAGGGGAGGATACTGGCTTGATCGTTTATATTGTTTTTTATATTGTTTGTATTTTGTGATGAGATTTGGTCATGTGGTCTTCTTTTGTTAGTTCTGCATCTGTTAGAGACAGAACAGGTTGGGGAAGGCATGGGCAGGTTGGGCCTAGAGATTGGAAATGACTTAGGTGGAATGAAATCAGGTGGACAGAGGGGACCAGACTGGTGTGCAGGGCATGCATCCTAGTCCAAGCCTGGAAGGTATGAGCAGATTCAGACTAGTCCAAGACCCAGAATGTACGGCTGGGTAGAGAGGTTGGATGTGGCATGGGAGGGGCCTATGTATTGTGGGGTAGGCAAGGCCAGTCCTCTGGGTTGGTTTTAGTGAAGGCAGGGGTGGCCTGATAAGGCTGGAGTACTGGATTTGGAACTCAGGCTTGATCTGGTGAGACAGGGAGAGTGCATGGAGAAAGGAAGTGCAGGGTCTGGCTGGGAGGAGAGGTTGGACGTGGTGGTAGTGTTCAGCATTTTTCTGCAGGTCCTAGGGTTGGAACTCAGGCCCTCAGGGCTCAAAGCGTGTGCTTTACTGACTGTGCCATCTTCCAAGTCCTCCCCTTCCTTTCGTTATAGCTGTGTTGGCTCTTGTGAGAGGTGAGGAATGAATGACAGGAAATAAGGGAGCACAGAGAGGGAGGAGCCTTCCCATCTTGTGCTTAGGATACAGGCTTATGCACATGGGGCCTCTCAATGGGAAGATGCTGCACAGTCAAGGAGGAAAAGTGCATGCCAGGCTCTAAGATGTCCACAAGCTCAACATTTAATGAGTTAATTGGTTGATCTTCTATTTATTATTTCATTTATTTATTTTAAAAATTGTATTTATTTTTTATTTTTTAAGCTGAGGATCGAACCCAGGGCCTTGTGCTTGCTAGGCAAGCGCTCTACCACTGAGCTAAATCCCCACCCCCAGGGTTTCTTGTGTAGCCTGGCTGTCCTGGAACATGTTCTATAGAACAGGCTGACCTTGAACTCACAGAGATCCACCTGCCTCTGCCTCCCGAGTGCTGGGATTAAAGGTGTGCGCCACCAAGCCCGCCCCTTGATGAGTTGATTTTAAGACGTTTTGATCTTGAAATGCTTATTTCATTAAGGTTTCTGGTCCTAAATTTCCTTCGGTTGTTCAGATTATTTAAATGTGAACAGTGGTGATATTTCTGTGTAGTACCCTCCTCCTTGACTGGCAAACAGGAGAGGTAAAATGAAAAAGGCCAATACACACTGCCTATTGTTACATGTAACAGAGCAAATGTTCCTGACATTCCTCTATGACAGGAAGATTAACTTAAAGAAAAGTAGTTGGGTAATACTCACTATCCAAGTGGCATGAGAACGGTACTGAAGAAATCTTAAACATTAGAGATAATTTATTTATTTGAAAAAAAAAAAAAAGAGCTACCAAAATAAAAGTTGCGCTCATTTTATGTAGCCAAGTCTACAGGCCAAACTAATAGAGAAGATGCTGGTGGAATTTAAAGAAATATTATAATCTCTGGAGTAGCCTCATTAGTAGTCTAAATGTACCCTTGTGCACATTAGAAAAAAAACTGACCCTGTCTCAAGACATTTTTGCTGCTATATTTTGAAAAATGCGGGTTGGGGATTTAGCTCAGTGGTAGAGTGCTTGCCTAGCAAGCGCAAGGCCCGGGGTTCAATCCTCAGCTCCAACAACAACAACAAAAAAAAAGCATGACTTTTCTTCAGACCTATTATACATTCAATAACAGTGATATTAACTCTGTGTGTGTGTGTGTGTGTGTGTGTCTCATTTCCGCCCCTGTGAATGATAAACAAGCATCTACCACTAGGCTGTATTCCCATGCCACAATTTTTAAGACTGTGTTTTTACACATGATTTGCCATGTGTAAATTATATTTTATTTTAATTTTTCAAAGTTTCCTAGTTGTCTTGAACAATATATATGTATATTTTTGAAGGCTTGTGTGAAAATATTGAGTATATAATTTTCTACTGATTTTCCTACTTCAAATAACAATATCAACATTTTCTCGTATTGCTTCATTGTCTTAAGAATGACTAATATATAATATTAAACACAGTGGTCATAAAATGAATTTAACTATGCTCACTTTGTAATTTAAGGAACTTTAAACAGTCTGTTATGAGTCATAAAACTCTAAGCATATGGAAGAAACACTGAAAATACTTAGTTAGCATCCAGGTGTGGTGGAAGATACCTATAATCCAAGCACTTAGAAGGCATAGGCAGAAGGATCAACAAAGAACATGATCATTCTGGAAAGTTCCATCACATCTCCTCAGAGGAAATTGCCACCCTAACCACTAGAAGTAATAATATTCTTGTTTTCCCCATAAATCAACTTTACCTATTTTGAACATTGTGTTTCAGTCCAGCCAGATATGCAGCGACTCTATCTCAAAATTTAAAAAAAAAAAAAAAAAAACCAACAAGGAATCATTTAGAAAGCAAAATTACAGATAGCATAAGCAAGTGATAACATAAATATCCTTCCAAACAACTATGCCCGAGTGGGTATTAATTGGCATATGACTAAGCAAGAACCCTTGTTTGTCTAAGGATTGCATTTCTCCATTTGTGTTTATACTGCAGTAAACCCTTTTAGGTTGAAACCTCCAGAGGTGTCCACATAAACAGTGATGCACTACAGAGAAACAGCAGGATACAAAGGCAAGCATGTAGGTTTGGAATCAAACAGGCTTGGACTGCTGTGCCCTGAGATGTTATGTTCTGCAAAAACACTTGCTCTCATAACAGCTTTATTTATGATAGAAAGGAGCTGAGGACAGCGCAGGTGTCCATAAAAGGAAATGAATAAATTGGTGTGTTCACTCACATTACAGACAATGAATTGATAGTGTATGGACAAACATGGGTGAATCTCAAATTAAGCACAGTGAAAGATGCTTTACATGAGAGTCCACACTCTTCCCTCGAGTAAGTATTCAGAACAAGTGGAGGTGATTTACTTGCCAAACAACGAGAGCAAACAAACCACCAGAGGTTGGGGTGGGAATTTGCTCAGAAGAGACTCGGGGAACTTTCTAGGATGCTGGTCACGTTCTGTGATGTAACCAGGGATTGGGCTGTGTGTGCTTTCCTGAATGTGGATAATGACATTCTTGGGCTTTGTGCTCAACACTCTATGTAAAACTTTGCCGAAAGAAGAAGAAACCTAAAGAGTGCAGATCTCTAGTGAATTATACTGCATAGAAGGCATTACAACTACTTTAACTGTAACAAAAATGAACATATTTCAATAGGTAGAGGGCTGGTAGATAGATAGGTCAGTGGACAAACAGTAAAATCCTGTTATAAAATGTAGGATTTCATGTATGATTCAAAATTTTCATAATCAGACATTGGAAAATATCTTTTGATCTTGAGCATGTTTGATACTGTTTTGAGTTTTACTTCCGCATAATGAAGGCAATAATATTTCACAAAGTAAAGCATCTATTGTGCCATGTTGTCATTTTGTAAGCCACAATGTCTGAAGATTTGGCAGCCCTGCCTATGAAGTGGAATGTGGCAAAATTATTGGTGATCTGAGCAATGGAGTGCCTGTCTTCTGGCGGCTGGTTATATATTCTCTGAATGGAAGAATGTTGGCTTTTAATGTTGGCATGAATGGTTCAGAGTCCATTGGGGGCATCCTGCAGTGGTATTTTCCCCAAAGAGAAAAGTGAGAGTAGAACAAAGTAATTTTCTAAGCCATTGTAATATGGGTTTTGATGTTTCAAAAGCTTAGTCCTTTGGCCCCCTTACAGTTCTAATTGAGATCACTCATTTATGTGACAGATATTTGTCGAGCATGTACAGCATGGCAGGTTTCCTCCCAGGAGCTAGAAATAGGGAGATAGAGGAATGTACAGAAATCTACAGCTTCCTGCCCTCTTGAAGTTCACATTCTAGTAATGATAAGCTTATTGGATTCACAGGGATCAGTCTGGTAGCTGTAGGGGCAGAAGTATGGGGTAGCGTTTCTCAGCACCCATCATGACATGACAGTCATGACCGGCACAACCATAGCAAAAGACTGGCTAAACCAAGTAACCATGGCACATTCATCTAGCTAAACTTTTATGTGGTGTAGGCACCTCCAGAAATGAAGCTCTCAACACCCATGGAAAACTGTTCTCATTCTTGGGTTCCATGAAGAATGGACAAGAGAGCCATGTAGAAATGTGAATGGACCATAGGGTGTAGTCTAATGGTGACAAGTGAAATGGAATTTCAGCAAGACCTGTGTGTTCACATTCTTGGCCTTTCTGCATAGCATTCCTTCTGAGAATTGAGTGAGATCTTGCTTCAAGGGAGAATGGAAAAGGCAACCCAGGTTCTATTGCCTGCTTTGAAGAAGGCCTCTAGCGTCTATGACTAACCAGAAGCTTGGGTAACCAGAATCCTGATCTCTATCAATTGCTTTGGGGGAAATGGAGAAGTGAAAAGGCAGAAGGGCGGAACAAGGTCAAAGAAACTGCTTCTGAGGGTTGAAAATACACAGCACACCCTGGCGCCGCACTTCGGAGGCAACTTTGATGTAAGAGAACAAAGTGAGCACAGGCCAGAGCTTGAGATAGCCAGTGGCCTTTGTCAGGCCAACAACAGCGAGACAAGAAACAGAGTCATGCCAGGAGGCAATGCGGTCAGTGACGTTGTTTCCTTATTCTTCTTGGCTTCTGGTTTATGCCTATGGAGTCTCTGAATAGTATAGTTACAAAGAGCAGACAAGGATTATTGAGCCACTCACAACCATAATAAGGCATCCTAGAACTGGGTTTGTCTTGTGCCTACTCAACCACCACAGCAAACAGCACAAGACTTCCTGCTAACATTGGTCCAGTGGTGATGATGGTGGTGGGTGGTTATGCCATAAAACAAAGCATTTCTACAAGTCATCCAAGGCAAGGATATTTGTCCCATCCCATGCTAACTAAGTTCATTATAGCTTCTGAGCAAGAGAATATGGTAAATGATAAATTCATTTATCTGTGAGCCTCACAGAAAAATCCCGCCACCCCTGCAACACACCTGGGAACAAATAAAAGTAGTTTCTTCAGCCGTTTTGTATTCTGAACTCTTTGGTGTTGCTACATTAACTTGGGTGGGCTTTGAGCTTTATTCTCTTAGCAAGGCATGAGCTGTGTATTCAGGGCTTGGCTTGCTCTTCCCGGTATGATCAGCATGTATACAGCAGGCATATAATTAACACTAGTTGAATTATTACAGATCTGTTTCCACTTGCTCCTGTCTTTCCTAAGGAATAATACAGAAGTGACTAGTGATGGGGGGCGATGAGAACATATGATCCTAAGGAAAAACTTGGTTATGACCCAGAGTGTGGGAAATAAGCAAAACCAGGTCACTGCCTAGACAAGTACAGACCTGCTTCCCTTGCAGAGGAACAGCTAAGATGAAAAAAAAATCTGTAGGTCACGGCATCTGTTAAGGTCAAGAAGACATACCAGGCTGGGATGCTGGAGAATTACAGTGTGAGCTTCCTGAGCCCAGCTCCACTCCTAATAACCTTGAAAGAGGAGAGAACACTGGGTATGCTGTTGGTTGTTGTTCTGAGGCTCCGAACCCAGGGCCTTGTATCGGAGTGCTCTACTACTGAGCCACAAGCCTGCTCTGAAGAGCTCAGGCAAGTTACTCACTTCCATTCTCTCTAACAAGCTTTATTTGGGAAAAGAATCACTTGGGTTCATGTATATAGCAAGCATAATGTCTGTCTTACAAGCACTTCATAACATTTGGGTTTTCACTCCAGATGATGTCTAAGACGAGGCCGAGGGTTTTCAATGGCTGTGATTTGCTACTACAGAGCCGAAGGTAAAAATATCCTGTCTGTTTGACTGTTTATGTAAGTACAGATTCACAAACCAGTAAAACACCCCTCCCACTGGTGTCCTGATTTGTTTTATATTACAACAGCCCGAGTTGTCTCTGAATACCGAGCAAGCGACTATCCTCCTGCTAGCCAAGCCAAGGAGCAACCTGACAGAGGAGCCACTGTTTGCTCCTCTCTTCAGGTCAATTGTGCATTTTGTAAATGGACGGCTTTGCTATAAACTCGGCCTAGAAAGTGTCTAAAGAACCGATGCGTTTGGAGTTGGGCGCAGGCCTTCATTGTCCCGCAGGCCTAGAGCGAAAGCTATGCAAGGCATTTACCTAGACCCAAATGCCGTTGAAACAAACGCGTATTATGTTTTGTTTAAACTGGTGAGTGTCGTGGCTTTTAGGGTAACAGGCTTACTTAAAAAAAAAAGAAAAGAAAAGGAAAGAAAAATGATACATTTTTCCTTCTGGTATGTCTTTACATAAAGTCTTCCTCTGCGAGGTTAACCGATACCATCTGTGGGTGTTTGTTCCCCACTCTCTCTCGGCTTGCAGACTTGCATCTAAATCTTCACGCTGCTGTTTCCAGGCTTCTTTTCACATTACAGGGGGTGGAACACAAGAGCTAGCCCCTAGCCGGTGGCCAAACGCTGCCTCTGAGCCCCAAGTCTTCACCTCTTGCTTCCAACTCGCGTCTGAAGGCAAAACAATCCCGGAGACACGGCCCTCCCCCTGCTCGTGATAGGCTGCTGGGAATAGCAACAGCCTCTGTCACCGAAAAGGGCAAAGCCTTCGGAAATAGAAACAAAGTTGGTTACAAATCACACTGGCTTTGCCCCGAAGGTTCTCCCCCCCCCCGTCCCCGCCACCCCACCCCACCCCCGCCCCCGAACCCCTCCCACTCTGCTTTAGCATGCTGCCCATGGGGACGGTGACCACTGCTGTCAGAGCGGTGGGTCGGGGTGGTCCGGTGGCCAGGGAGAAGCTCTAACTTCTACGTGACCATGGTACCTGTTGAAAACACAGAGGGCCCCAATCTGCTGAACCAGAAGGGGAGAGAGGCGGAGACCGACGGCAGCTGCGGAGCCAGCGGCGGCCGGCATCCTGCCTGCGCGGGAGGTAAAGTGAGACCGTGGGGCCGGCTCGGGTGACGGCCAGCCGGGGCGAGCCCGTCGCCGGGAGCCCCTCGGGACCGTGCGTGTGTGGGAGTGCGGGTGCGCGCGCGTCACGGGAGCGCGCTGGGTGCGTGGAGAGAGGAACCCCGGGTTTGGTGAGACGTGGAAGTGCCCCCGGGCTGTACGTGTGAGGACTGCAAGTCTCCTTGGGACTCTAATTGGGCGTTAAGACCTGAGTTACATTGCCGCCGCTGCTGCTGCCGTGGGCTCCCATCAGTTTGCTTTACATAATGCCGTGGCAGACATACGTTCTTCTTTCTTGGAAAAGGCGGATCAGAGCCTCATTTGGGAGCACACACTTTTTCACTGATGGTCGCAAATGGACGGTGTGGAGCAGGCGGACCCTGTGAGCATCGCTTTTTTTTAAAAAAACAACCGTTTAAGTAGACATCATACCGTTATTGGTTATGGAACAACACAACTTTCTTTTTAACTTGTGTTACTCTTTGCTCCAGATGCCTCCTTTGCTTGTCCCTGCTTTCCTGGAGACTTGCCTTTCAAGATGAGATTCATTGAATACTTTTTCCTCCCCCAAGAGAATGTCAGTAGTTTTCATTGCATTATCTGTGCTAGCCTAGATGTTTATCTTTGCTTCCACGTTTACAATGGCCAAACACATATCCCAGCTTTTAAATTTCTTGGTGCTTCTTTTTATTCATCTACTTGTGTTATAAGATACCAAATACAAATGACCCTCTCCTTCCCACGATTAATACCTTCATTGGCTCCACATGCTTCAATCATACATTCCATTCCCATGCTGCCTAGTAGAATGTCACAAACAGTCACCAATGCTCAGTGACACAGAAGTCACTCATTGCCTTTCATCTGGGAATGGGTCTACCCAAGGATGTTGAAGCTGTGGGTTTGCCTGATTTGGGCACAGAATCCACAAAGCCGCCTGTGGAAGTTAAGTGGTCCCACCGCAGGAACAGAGATGCTGTCTTCTTTCCTGCCTTGCTCAGGGGCTTAGCCTGCTCTTCTCACCCCCACCCCCCACCCCGGCTAGTCAAGAATGGATCCCTGGGGCCATCTTTGAATGTAGCCCTCTCTTTCCCCAAGGCCTTGTCCGCTGACTGGAAATTCTGTTAAGAGCAGGCAAGGGGAATCAGGTTGGTGGTTAGAGAGGTCTTATCTCCAAATTCCTGAGAGATGAGCTTCAAGAGACAGCAGAGCTCTGAGGTGGTGCTGACGGAGAGCAAAGGGTCAATTAAATGGAGTCTTTGTGTCTCAGTATCATAAAGAAGAAGAAATGTAACTGCCCAGCCTGGCTTCTGCAACAACCCTTAGAAATTGACTGTTTTACCACCCACCTGTAATGTCAGTAGGAGGATTTAGGCCAACCTGGACCTGGATGACATAATGAGCCCCTGTGGTGTTCCAACACACAACACACACACACACACACACACACACACACGCACACACGCATGCACGCACGCACGCACGCACGCACGCACCGCACGCGGGCACACACACAACTTTAAGGTAGCTTTCACAGAAGGTACACATTCACAATTATCTCCTTGGAAGGTGGTGTATAGATACATATCTTGAACATATATCCAGAATTTAGTGTAAAGTGCTACTGCTTATATCATTGTAAAGAAATAATGAATACCTCAAATAAGCTATCAAATTTAATTCCAAATGAATCTTCATTATGTAGAAGAAAAAACCCTTAAGTTTTCCCTAGTATCTCAGATGGATACAGCTTTGGGTTTTGTTAGATATAGTTTACATTTAGATGAATATAAACCTTTTAGATTTCCCTAAATTGTCATAAGTATCTCCTGACACCTCAGAGCAATCTTACACATATATGTATAAGTGTATCATAGAACCATGCTGTATGGCATTAAAAAATCACCTAATGTTTCCTTCTCTAATATTGGGATTATATTTTAGGTCATTTTAATTAAGAGGTTGATGTTTATTGAAACATTTACCAAGCGTTCCTTTTGGCGTCTTTATATTTCAAACTCATAATAATTTCTTTTACCCGGGAAATTCAGAGTATTTTAAATATGCTTGGCAGCTATAAGCATAGTTCTGTATTAAAGTTTTTCTATATTCCTGGGTGGAAAAAAAAAAGCAAGAGAAAAGGGGACTAGGTTATATAACCCAAGCTAAGGTGCTTAAACCATGTAAGATACTGAAAAAGCAAATAACAACAAACACAAAAAGACCACAAACTCTCAGCTCACCCACCTGTACCCCAGTGCTCCTGCACACATGGAAAGCATTTTGGCAAGTCAACTCTTTAACTAAAAAGGGTGCTTTGGGGGCTGGAGAGATGGCTCAGAGGTTAAGAGCACTGGCTGCTCTTCCAAAGGTCCTGAGTTCAATTTCCAGCAACCACATGGTGGCTCCCAACCATCTACAATGAGATCTGGTGCCCTCTTCTGGCATGCAGGCAGAACACTGCATACATGATAAATAAAAAGGGTGTCTTGTCTTGATGAATGGACGCTAATGAACTTCATTGTTCTTCCAAGAAGCCATGACTCAAAGTGAATACATTGTCAGTAAAATTTACAGCGTTCATGGACACATTCTAATTGACCTTCTGAAGGAGGGTCAAGTTCAATTTCAAATCTGGATGCCTACACCTGTTGACAGATACAGGTGAAGGGAGACTATGCAGCCAGGGCATCTTCACAGGGTGGAAGGGGGAAGTTTCCAGAGGCTGGTATGGAACTAACTTCAGAGATTTCTTGGCTAGGAGCTTTGATCTCTGCTCCTTCAACCTCAGCTCCCATGCTTTCCTTATTTTGACATCCAAATTCCTGGCCAGAGAGAGGTCTGGAAGTCTCCTTTGTCTCATCAACACTGGTTTTCATCTCTCTCTGCCTAAAATGGTCAGAAACCAAGAGTCATGTTGGTCGTATAAGTTCAGGTTGTTAGCACTGAATTGAATACTCTGGAACTGACCAACGCAGGACTGGACTCACAGACCCTCTGGAGGGTCTGCTGTTCATCCCTCTGAAGATATCAAAGCCTGGGACTTCAAAAACACTTCCACCCCGAGGAGCTGTTTTTAAAGATTTTAAAGCTGTGAGTGCTGAGATAATGTGTGCAGGTAAATAAGACTGTCCCCAGTGTCCCCTCAGGCTTAGCCTAATCTGGAACATCTGAATGCAGCTGGTCTGGCTTTCTTGGGCTGCCCACCTGGGAGTCTTCATGGAAGAAACTTGTGGGGAACCAACTCATTTCCAGGGAGGAGAGAATCAGGCCAACCAGCTGGGCTTGATGTAGACCTCTGATTGTGAGAAGATGGATTGGAACGATAGGTCTGTTACCTTGCAAAAATATAATGAGTGCCCATGAAGTACACACACTCACACCCACCCCGCCCACCCCCCCCCCACACACACTACATAAGTAAATGTAATATTTTTTTTTTTTTAAAATGACAAAATTACTGAACCGTCAAACCAGGTATTTAACAAATGGATGCCGACAGCAAATTGTGGGCATACATAAGGAAATGATAGGATTTGGGAACATTGATTTATAAAGAACTAGAGGCCTTCGGTATAAGGATCAGACCAGTTTGAAAGGCAAACACCTCCCTTTGGGGCCAGCCAGCTCCTCTTTGATGTTTTTTAACCTCACTTGGAAATCAAGCCAGAATTCTAACTTGGGACTTCAGCTAGATGTCAGGCTTGAGAAAATGGCTCCTAGAGGACTTCCTAGGAAGGGGATATTGGGATTTGCTCTACCACCAAGGCACACATAGAAAGTGGAATGCTCTTGTCCCTTTCTAAGAACAAGCTGTCACCCAGAGAGAATGCAGAGACCTTGTCCCTTTGCCACAGATCCTGGGCCAAGTGCAGCCCCAGGAGCAGCAAAGGCAGGCACACAGGCTGTGGCAGGGAGTTGGCAGACATGGCCATAGCTAGGGCAAGAACAACCAGCCAAGCCACCTGCGCAGGCCGAGACTGTGCCGACATACACCTGCATGCTGGAACTGGTTTTTATAACCAGGGTCCCTTCTGATAGGCCAGTGCCCTGTCCCAGGTGTTAAATATTACCAACATTGCCCTGCTCTTTGCCAGATTTGCCACAGTAGCTGAAGCAGCAGATTCCAGGGACGTGCTTGGTGGTAACGGACGGGACTCTCAGGTGAGCTTGGGAGAACATGCCTTATGAGTGTTCCAGTGGACACTTCTCCGTGTGCGCGCCCTTTCCCTAGCCAATGGATGTAGCTCTCAAAATACCATGGAGCAGCCTGAGCAAATACTGTGATGTGCATAATTACAAAGAAATCCACTTAAGTTGACATGGAGCTTTAGACTTGTTAGATTTTAGTTTTCTTGTACAAGTAGCCTGGGAAAGATGGCTCTTAGGGAACATTTGCTCAGTAAGAGGAACCCAAGCACTATTTAGCCTCCTCGTTAAAAACTTCTGAGAGCCCCACACAGCCCTCCATCTGTGAGCAATGAGCTTCCACAGCTGAGCTGAAGCGGCTATTTATCCAGAGTGTATGAGCAAGAACTGGTTTTATAAGATTCTGATGGTGAGTAGTCAGAGCTCACTATGTCAATTTTTCCTTGTGAACAGTCTTGGCCAGAGGAGTGCATTACCAAATACTTAAAAAGCACCAAGTTTGGGGGGGGGGGAGAAAGGGGAGAGCTGCGTAGCTCCTTCAATCTTCCCCAAGGACTCTGCAAAATACCAAATGAGGACAATTTCTCATCTTGTAGTCCCTCAAAAAATATCCAATTTCAGTTCCAGTCACAGACACCAAATGCTCTCAAAATACTTCTCAGCTGAAATGGAATCAGACGACCAGCATCATAAATCATAAACTTCTGTGAGCTCTTTCTATGTCGTTCTGGTTTGGTTTTGTTCACTGGCATCATTGTCCTTTCTACCTTTTAGCATGTTCATATGTACGTTTGCTAAATGGCTATGTCTCGGTGACATACTAGTTATTTATGTACTTTGAACAAAAGCATTAAGACTTCAATAGCTTATCACATAATCCTAATGCCAGCAGGTCCCATTGTATTTGAACAGTGACCTATTTTATAGAATTCTATCAAAGCGTTGGGGAGAAAAGTACAGTCCTTTTACTGGACTTATAGGAATTTCTTTCCCTTGATAAACAAATGCAATTTAACTTCACACTCCACTGTGGAAGATGTTTTCTCTTGAGAAGTTTGTGAGTCAGCTATTAACACTGCCCCAGGCAATAGGCAATGTCCACATAACTTCATACACAATGTTTCTGCACTTTTGTGGACCTTGGAGTTGGGAGCTATGAGGCGAGCTGATTTGGAAGCCTGCTTGAAATAGCATCTTAAGATGCTTCAGATGTGTAAGACTTTTTAAGAATGGGAGGGGGAGTTGTAATTAGGATCAATTTGCACAGCAAGAGAGCATTCCCATGCTAATAAAATATTTTATTTCCAATGGGAACTAAACTGTAGAAACCCACAAGGCAAAAAATCATAGAAAAAAATGTTATGTTATGTTATGTTTTGTTTTGTTTTGTTTTGTTTTGTAATGCAACTCCATTATTCAGGGATGTGGGTTTTCAAAACAAGGGAATTCATAAATTTATGAAAAGGCATGGTTATTATGCTGGACATAAGGCATCATTTTATTTCCTGTGATATCATGTAAGAAACTGTTTCAAGCTTTACTTTTTTTTCATAGTTTAGTAAGTATGCTTTATTTGAATGAGACTCATGTGGTGTCCATACTTGGTGATTGGTGCCAACTATCTCTTGTGTGGTTGTCTCTCTCTGTCTCTCACTGCCTTGTGCCTTGATCTCTCTTGCTAGTTCTTGAATACGTCAAATGGTTTACCCCGGTAGTTTCCTATAGTGTAATTTTGGCTGTCTGCATGTTGGTGAGTGAGTGCAGCATGTTCCTGTCCTTCCTGTGTTTACTACTCATTACTAGATGAATCTTCAGGCGCCAGCAGGTGTAGGCTCCTTCCAGTAGGACAGAGCATATCACAAGAGCTGATTTGGTTGGTAGGCATGGTTGCTGTTACCAGGCTCAGAGGTCCATAAACCCACTCTCTGTTTCCCATCTGAGGCCTGAAAGAGTTCTTTGTCCTTTGATAGGTGTCAAGTAGGTTTTGATAGGTGTCGAATGTAGCCTTTGTAGGTTTTTTCTTTTTTTGAGCAGCACCTTTCAAAAATACCCACATGATTTCATTTTACATCAATTCAGATTAAAAGGACTTCTGTGAAATGAGTATCATGGGCCAAGTACTTCAATGACAATGTCTCTTCTAACTCAATTTTTAAATTAAAAAAAAATTTTATTAGTGTTTTGCCTGTATGTATGTCTGTGTGAGGGTGTTGGATACTGGAGCTGCTATGTGGGTGTGGGAAATTGAACCCAGGTCCTCTGGAAGAGCAGTCGGTGCTCTTAACCGCTGAGCCATCTCTCCAACCCCCCACGAGATCCCTTCTAATCTCATAATGACCACTGGAGTAAGATGAACCCCATTTCACATGCAGAAACTGGGCAAAGAACAGCTGACAGATACTCCCCACATACTGCCATCCAACAGTCACTCTTGCAGCATGAGAAACTGAGTCATAGGATTTCATCCTGTGACCGAGGTCACAGAGGAAGAGAGACTCTTGACTCTTGCTGATCTTGTCAATGTCTAGCCACTAACTAATCAGGCACCCTGATTCCAGCCTGTACCTCCACTTCTGAGCCCCAGGAACCTGGAAGGGAGAGGCAAAGTGCCCTGTTGCCCATGTTATAGGGAGAGCAGGGGGCAGCGCGGGACTTCAACCACAGAATCCTGGATCTTGATCAATCATATAACCAGCACTCTTTCAACTTCCTGACCTGCCCAATCCAGAACTGGGGGTTAAGCTCATCCAAAACTTGACAGCATTCTATTTCAGAGAATTCCCTTAGTTTCATGTTCATATATATATATATATATATATATATATATATATATATATATATTTTTTTTTTTTTTTTTTTTTTTCCTTTACAAAATTTTACGTTCTTGGGCTGGGTAAAATGAGGACCTGGGCTAAATTCCCAGCATCCATGTAAAAATTCCCAGTTCTGTGGCATGTACTTGTAATCCCAGCACTGGGGAGGTGGAGGATCTCTGGGGTTTGCTAGCCAGCTAGTCTAATCTAAATGTGAGATCCAGGCTAATGAGACCTGATCACGAAGGGCATTCCTGAGGATGACAGCTGGGGTGGTCTTATGGCCTCTACATGCACCTCCTGCCACGCTCTCCCCCCAAGCCTGTGCACATGCAGAGGCATGAAGGATATCATAAATTCATAAATAACACATATTGTTTTACCCATCAGAGCTCTGAGCTGACTGACAGTGCTTGCAAAGTTCTGAATAATTCATAATAGGTAGGAATTATGCCTCTCTATATTATAGCATGACTATCAGAGATGCTGCATATATAGCAAAAGGATTGTCACCAGTGGTATCCTGGGAAACTCAGTGCTCACTGGAGTCACCAAGGCTGGTGGTACTGACCATCGAGATGAGCTTTGTTTACCATCTGTGCCCAAGTCAGGGCTACACATGGTATGCATGTGATTGGTCAATGCACAGGATGAATAAAGAAGGGCTTGTTGGCCGGGCAGTGGTGGTACACGCCATTAATCCCAGCACTCGGGAGGCAGAGCCAGGTGGATCTCTGTGAGTTCGAGGCCAGCCTGGGCTACCAAGTGAGTTCCAGGAAAGGTGCAAAGCTACACGGAGAAACCCTGTCTTGAAAAACCAAAAAAAAAAAAAAAGGGGGGGGGGGCTTCTTGGAGTCAACAAAAGAGGATTTGCATTCAGAAATGTACTGAGCATGTACTGTATGAGAGACACATTCTGTGATGCTTCAAGGTAAGAAAGGATCTAGCACAGTACCCCTGCCTATGGATTTTTAACAACTCATCTAAAATATAAAAGTTATGCATGGCCTAATGTCATGCTGAGCAACTAGGGACTGTTGGACAGTGGACCTGTCTTTTGATGTTAGATATACAGATGTTCTTGTGATATATTTGTCTACAGTTCTGTGGTGTGTGTGTGTGTGTACACTTTTTTCTATTTTTTTTTCAAATTTTTTTCTTTTTTTTTCTTTTTGGTTATTCGAGACCGGGTTTCTCTGTAGCTTTGGAGCCTGTCCTGTAACTCTCTCTGTAGCCCAGGCTGGCCTCGAACTCACAGAGATACACCTGCCTCTGCCTCCTGAGTGCTGGGATTACAAGTGTGCGCCACCACCACCCGGCAGTTGTTGTTGTTGTTGTTTTTTTTTTTTTTTTTTTTTTTAAGTAAGAACAACTATCTTTCTTTTTTGGATGCTGTATAGTTGTCACATGGGTCTAAAATTTACTCTGTTAAACAATTATTTAAAAACTGACCAGGTCCAAGGCCGTGGTCTAGAGCTCCAAATCAGAAGCAATAAAGAAGGGGTATCATGTCCCCCAAACAAGTAGAGAACAATGACAGAGACTCTTGATGTCGAGATACGCACGCGCATGTGCGCACACACGTATACATTTAAAAAAAGTGTAACTGCAAACTGAAGCCAATAGTTTGTAGAGCCTTCTAACTGGAGAGAATAAGTCAGCTAGAAAACTGGATCAAAGAGGATGGCGCACTCAGGGAGTGGCAAGGATTTCCGTTTGGTGGGAGCAGCAGGTCTGGAGCAGGGAAAGAAGTCAGCAGAGGTATCTGGAGCTGCAGGCAAGGACTGCAGGGGAACTTGGACAGACGCAACTCCTGGGAGACAGCCTACATCAGTTTAGAAAAGCCCAGCGGAGTGACTTCAAATTCTCCAGCTCTCCAAGGTCACCATACTTTCAATAGGAAAGTCAAGCTGGGCTCAACCCCCCATGGTTCCATCCTCAAGCCTCCAGCCCTCAGGCACACAGTCTCTGTGGGACTGTGACTTTTCTGACCACGCCCCACCCCACTCCCCGCGCCCCAACTTTGTTTTCCCTGATTTCTTGCCCTTCCCTTACAGCTGCAGAATTTTGGTTTGATCCTCACTATAGCTTATAAGAACACTGTAGCCTTTCCCTTCCCGGTTCTCAGATCCCAGCCACATAGGCTCTGCAGAAATTGATGAGCTCAGCAGACTATCATGCAGGCACATTCTTAAAACTGTTGTCACAGCCACTGCAGGGCATTTATTGCAAACTTGTTGTTTTAAAATCTTCAGGCCAGTCCCTCACCAAATTATACCCTTGGCTTTTTTTCCCACAAGTCCCTGCGAACTGACAGTGTGTTCTAGCCTTTTCTACCACTGCACCTAGGTCTTGGACTTTTAGCCCTTCTTTATTGATGCCTCCCTGTTTCTCTCTCGAGATTTTCCCTTCTCATATGAAGTATCTGGGTCCTGTCTCTCTTTGTCTCCCTGGCCCATCTGTCCATTGGCAGAATCCCCCATGAGCCCCTCGCTCTCTCAAGGCCTATGTGACCACCCAGTCCTAAATTTTAGAAAAGATGTCTCTCTAAAATTGCTCCCATTATAGGATTATATCATTTATGTTCTTCCCATGTTTAAAGATTTACAAAGCACAAAAGGAACAGCACGCCTTTAATCCCAGCACTCGGGAGGCAGAGGCAGGCAGATCTCTGTGAGTTCGAGGCCAGCCTGGGCTACCAAGTGAGTTCCAGGAAAGGCACAAAGCTACACAGAGAAACCCTGTCTCAAAAAACCAAAAACAAACAAACAAACAAACAAAAAACCCACAACCAAAACCAAACAAACCTGTTAACTAGTCCCTCATGGGAATTCTTTATTAGACAGTATGGACTTTCAAACATCCCTATCTTACCATGGCTCCCGGCGAGGCAGGACGGCTGTGGGGATGTTTCTGTCAAATTCCTCTTTTTTTTTTTAAGATTTATTTAATCATTGTGTATACAGAAGAGGGCGCCAGATCTCATTACAGATGGTTGTGAGCCACCATGTGGTTGCTGGGAATTGAACTCAGGACCTCTGGAAGAGCAGTCAGTGCTCTTAACCTCTGAGCCCTCTCTCCAGCCCCTGTCAAATTCCTCTTAACCATCTGTTGAAACCCGTGTAGACACAGAAACACAGGCAAGTAGCTGGAGCACTGGAAACCAGACACAGCTGTCGGTGAGTAAGGTACCACACTCAGTAACAGGAAGACGCGACACTGACATGAGCCCAGGAGAGACACGCTGGACTCCTCGAGGTCCCACCGGACGTCTCCATGGTGGAAGGGTCAAGGAGAGCAGCTCCATAGGAACTGACTTCTCCAAGCTTCTGCCCACAGCCCAGCTCTTCCCCCACAGCCCAGCTCTTCCCTTTTTCATCTCTCTGATTTTCAGGACTTCCTCAAGTCTGGCTGGGGCCCCGGAGAGAGCATCTGTGCTTTAAAATAGGCAGGCAGGGGGAGGCAGGGATAGGCAGGGGGAAGCAGGGATAGGCAGGGGGAGGCACGGGGAGGCAGAAGAAAGGGAAAGGAAGGCAGGGGAGGCAGGGGGAGATATGGGAGGCAGGGGGAGGCAGGGGAGGCAGGGGTGGTGGAGGAAGGCAGGGAGAGGGAGTCGGGGAGGTAGGGGGAGGTATGGGAGGCAGGGGAGGCAGGGTAGGCAGGGGTGGTGGAGGAAGGCAGGGAGAGGGAGGCAGGGGGAGGTAGGGGGAGGTATGGGAGTCAGGGGAGGCAGGGTAGGCAGGGGTGGTGGGGGAAGTCAGGGAGAGGGAGTCAGGGGAGGTAGGGGGAGGTATGGGAGGCAGGGGAGGCAGGGGAGGCAGGGGTGGTGGAGGAAGGCAGGGAGAGGGAGTCAGGAGGAGGTAGGGGAAGGTATGGGAGGCAGGGGGAGGTAGGGGGAGGTATGGGAGGCAGGGGAGGCAGGGGGAGGTAGGGGAAGGCAGGCAGAGGGAGTCAGGGGGGAGGTATGGGAGTCAGGGGGAGGTATGGGAGTCAGGGGGAAGCAGGGGAGGCAGGGGAGGCAGGGGGAGGCAGGGGGAGGCAGGGGAAAGCTGAGGAATCACTGGAGACACCAAACCCAACAGAGGCATCTTCATTGACTACATTTGGAATTGAAATAAATTTCTTGATGTGTTAAGCCCCAGGTTTTCAGGTCTCAGGGTTCTTATAGTAAAAAGGCATCATAACTGGATTGTGAATTAAAAAATAATAAAAAAAATCAGAAAATCTGGTAATTGGCCAGTACATTCCAAATACAATAGAGAAGAATGAGGTTTTTTCCTCACTTACCAGAAACAAATTTTAGAAACATATTTTTGTTCTCCAAATAATTTCTAAATTTTTTTTAATTTTTATTTTATATGTATTGGTGTTTTGCCTGTGTGTATGTCTATGTGAGGGTGTCGGGTACCTTGGAACTGGAGTTACAAATACTTGTGAGCTACCATGTGGGTGCTGGGAATTGAACCCGGGTCCTCTGGAAGAGCAGTCAGTGCTCTTAACTGCTGAGCCATTTCTTCAGCCCCTCTCAAAGTAATTTTTATAACGATGAATTATTAAAAAATTAATGGACAACCTTAATTAGGTGGCTGTTTAACTATTACTAAATATCTGAGGCAGGCCAGCTTTATTTGTTTAGGTTATGTTTTTAGAGGCTGGAAGTTCAAGGCTGAGGACCTCCCCTTAGTCTGGTGAGTTGTGTGGATCCAAAGGTTATAATGTTGGCAGCACATGTAGTATGGGGGAAAAAAAATCCTGTAACAAACTTGAAAGTCAAAAAGAAACACAAGGTCAGGATCAGGCATGTGTAAGAACTTGCCCACACCAAAGCTCACCCAGGAGTTGTGTGTGGCCGTGCATGCCTGTAAGCCCAGCATTTGATACATGGAAGCAAGAGGATCCAGGAGTTCAAGGTTATCCTTAGCTACAAACTATGTATGAAACCAGCCTGGGCTATGTGAGACTCTATCTTTAAAAAAAAAAAAAAATGAAGAAAGGGAGGGAGGGACGGACGGAGGGAGGGAGGGGGAGAGAGAGAGAGAGAGAGCGCGAGCGCGCGAGAGAACCAAAACCAAAAACACCCGTTCTACAATATCAGTATTCTCTCACATTGACAAGGTCTCTTGTGACCTAAGGACCTCCTACTGGAATAACCACCTCCTGCATTACTGCACTGGCATCAGCCCTCCAACATATGTACATTTAAGGGACTAACAACATTCAAACCATGGCAACATCTGGTGAGGATGAGTGGGCAGAGGTGAAGACAGAGCTGGTGAACCGGAGGTGAGAATTGGCCATCACGAGGCATGTAGAGAGCGGAAAGAATAAAACCCCACAGAAGACTGATTTTCTGAATCCATGATGTGGTAGAAGAAAACAGTTAGAGGGGATAGGTACAAAGATAGACATGGAAGAGAATAAGAACATGTGTAAGTAATATATAATATGGCGGGAATATAGTAGAAGAACTGTTTTCTGAGCAAAAGGACTCAACAAGTACGTGGAAATTTTCACAAAAGCAAACATCTCGGCTTATCCTGATGAAGCTGTGGAAGGAAGGAAAGGAGACAAGAGGGAGGAAGAAGGAAAGGAAGTTACACTTCCAGCCACACTGGACGGGATAGTCAATACCACAGTAAATCCAAATGTAGGCAGGTACTAAGCTACAAGTGGCAAACAGTACCTACCTCTCTTGCCAATAGAATAGAGAGAATATTCGTTTCCAGAAAGGATACCAGTGAACGTACCACCACGTCGAACCTGGGATTGGAAGAACGAAGAAGCAAGCAATGTAGCGCTCTCCTCCTTCCTGGAAAAGTCAATCTACGGTAGCTGTCGAAGGAGGTTGAGTTTCCGTTGGTCTGGATTTTGCTGTGTGCTAAAGAGACTTTTAGAGGTGTAGGTAAGGAGAAGGCCTGTAGGAGTTAGATG
The DNA here is from genome assembly GCF_903995425.1 of Onychomys torridus. Lineage (NCBI taxonomy): Eukaryota > Metazoa > Chordata > Mammalia > Rodentia > Cricetidae > Onychomys > Onychomys torridus. Next base: position 32,531,840 of record NC_050461.1, on the reverse strand, counting down.
TAAAGCCAGTGCCCAATATGTACCGCCACAGGATCACCACACATACCACAGGACCCAAAGGCAGCAGCATCTTGGGGCTTAGGAACTCTACACTACAGGTCTCCGTGGAAGTGGTCTCTAAAAGTTTGTGTACGCTCAGCCTCTGGGAGTTCATGTGCCACAGACTTCCGGCTAAGCCAGACTCCTTCCATTGTGAGCCATCCTAGGTAGGGCCTCTATGCCGAGGCTATGTAACCTCTTGCTGTCAGCATTTCTGGCCTAAGAAGGGAAGTCTGGGAGCTTCTGAAGAAGTGGAGATAGATGAGCTACAGCCTCAAAGATGAATAAGATTTCCTGGAACACAGAGCAAAGATGAACACTGATGGTTTGTGAGGGATGGTGTAGTGTGAAGAGCCACACCAGTCTGGGAAAGAATGTCGAAGTTTCTGGAAGCAGTAAATGATGTATAACTGGGCCAGAGCATTTGCTACTTGGAGAGGGATGTAGAATTTGAAAGCCTGGACCCTGAGAGGGAACTGCGAGCCGCAAGTGTGGGCAGGCCGGCCGGCTGTCACACAGGACAGGCCTCCACATGAGTCTCATGTTATTGCAATACAGATACACACAAGACTTTAGAGTCCCCACAGTGGTGTGATATTAACAAGCTAATAATTGTTCTGAAATGTTTTGGAAATGCCGGCAGTATGCTAGTCAGATAGCAAGCAGGTATGTAATTATAGAGTTCTGCATGTGAGCTGTATGTAATGCTGCAGTGTGAAGGGGGAAATGGAGGTAGAGCGTTTTGCGGTGCTGTTTCTATTCAGAATCAGCAAACCCTGATCGTCTTACCAGGTGCAGAAGATTAGGAGTGAGACCAGAGAAGCGTGGCGAACAGGGCTTGGCCTTCAAGTTAACTTTTCCGCCTAAACGTGAGGGTGCATTAGGTCCAGGAAGCAGCGTGTCTCATGAGACAGGCCGGCGGAGATTTCTTTGCACAGAGGGGCTGCCCAAGGCGGCAGAATGCAGCTAAGCAGGGTAGCATCAGCACTAAAGAGGGTCCTCCGAGGGGTGGGGGTTGGGGCTCTTGAGGTGGCTGTTGAAAGATGAGTTGGGATCAAAGGCACCCAGGACGAACAGGCATAGAAAGCCGTGAACACAAGGCTCAGGCTGCTTGAGGGGTAACGGCAAGCTTTTCTCGAACAATGCATGGAGGAGGGTTCCTTAAATCTGAGAAGCTTTCACAGTTGGTCAAGCTGTATAATCACCTGGCTGCTTGCCAAGGAAACCTGTGTGTGCCTGCTTTTCAGCCCTCGGTGGGATTTAGTGAGGTGGCAAGTAGCTATTGTGTGCCCATTATGTACATACGCCGGGATTGGCATCTGGGGAAGAAAGGGAAGAGGAAAGCGGGCAGAAACTCAAATATTGTGGAAAACGGAGCATCCCGTGTGGAGAGTGTGGGCCACAGTCATGGTTTCATGTGACTCACGGCCGAGCAGAGACAGTGAGGCTATTGTTGTGGCAGCCAGAGCTGCTGTCCCCTGCCCAGTGCCGCCTGTCAGCTGGCTGTGTGTGTTAGAGCTCCTTTGCATACGGCTTCTTGATTGTGACCACCTCTTCAGAGCACCTTGGGAAGGACTCCTCTCCGCATCAAAAGGCATCAAGACTTTTCCAGTGCAGGTGTGGGCCTTCCAGCAAAGTAGCCAGAAGACACAGGGACGAGCATAACCCAACAGCCTGCGGGGGGTCTCCATAGTCCCCATGTCTGCCATGAGTTTTCTACCCTCCGCTTGCCTCAACTTAGAAAGCTGAGAATTCCCTGTGGCACTTTCATGGAGAACAACAATGTGAATGAAGGGAACCGGGAAGCAGGGCCGTGACAAAATGCTTTGGGATGCTGGCAGCCAGCTTTTAACTTGACCCCAGGGAATGGTTTTTGTTATTGTTGTTGAGGTTTTGTTTTTGTATTAATTTTGGGTGTTCTTCTTCTCTGCCCTAGCCCTGGCTACTTCTCGAACCGTCCACCTGCCCCCAAACTCTTCCATTTGTGTTTTGACAAACACAGACTCTGTCTCCTGCCATCACCTCCGGCTACATCCAATTTTGTTCTGTTCATGGCCAGAGCTCTTGGAAAAGTTCTGTCTACTTCCTGGCATCTATAGGCTAACATTTTGTTCCTATCATCATCATTAGCCAAAAGTAGGCCCAAAGAGAGGCCACTCTGTGTGTCTCTTCATGATTTGATGTGAGAAAGCAGTACCAGGAAATGTTCTCTGCTGGAAGTCTTGAGAAGTCATGGGTGGCCATCTTGAAAGCATTATTTATACACTGAACGAGTATTCCAAACCCAATGGGATAGCCTCAGGATTGAACTAGAACATTAGTTGTCATAGGTCCTGCAGTAAGGTGAAGATAACAGTTTGGGCTAGTGCACCTTGAAACACACACAGTGGGGACAATTCAGATTTTAAACAACTAAGTCCCTGGTTCTTCCCACCGTTGGAAGCTCTCCCCACACAGGGCTGAGGTCATAGAATAGCCTACTGCAAGGTTTTATCCTTTTAATGGCAAATTGGCCAGAGATAGACAAAATAGAAAGAAGGGCCATGAGAGAATAATACGCCGTGATGTACACAGGTTAAAGTAAAATGTTTCAACAATTCATAGAGAAATGCTATCATTATTCCCTGCACAGTTATCCTCAGTGTTCCAGGTCTCAAGGACATTGACAAACCGGGATGGCTTCCAGACCCTCTCTCTATACATATTCCTGTTTCTCAGTATTTTGTGCCCTGGCTAAGGAAAGAGACAAACAATCCAAGTGTAGAAAGTAGCAGCAGGAGCCAGGCCCCTCTTCTGTAAGGAGTTCTTCCCAGGCCAGACCACCCAAAGCTGCTACCCGCTCCATCCCCTGCAGAGCATCAGCGGAGGGGGCTCTTGAATCACCAGAAGCCCCCCTTGTAGGAAAACACTCTTTTCCATCTACCAAAGGGGAAAGCAAGGAAGGGGATGATAGCAGCGATAATCTGTTCCCCAAGTCATCTCAGCTGTCAATTTCACTACCTGCTACCCGTCCCTGCGATCACCCTTGTTGCTGCCTCACCTAGGCTGCCTCCAGAGTTTCATTCTCCAGGGTTACCAGTCGCATCCATCAAAGGCCAGTGACCAGCTGACAAACACACGCATACACACAAGTCCACGTCGCAAGCACAGCTAAAGTCAATAATGGCAAAAGGAAGCATGGGTAATGGAATGTGCTTGGGCTGGCAAGACACCTCAGCAGGTAAAAAGCACTTGCCACACAACCTAGATTCCCGAGTTTGATCCCCATATCTCAAGATGCAAGGAGAGAACTGACTCCCAAGAGTTGTCCTCTGTTCTTAATATTTGCACATACCATATTTCCTAACACACACACACACACAGAGACAGAGAGACAGAGAGACAGAGAGACAGAGAGACAGAGGGACAGAGGGACAGAGGGACAGAGGGACAGACAGAGAGAGAATACACCCATACTTATCCAGTTATGAGGATTTCACCTGATTCACTTTGCAGTAGAGAAATTTACTGATGGGAATATTTAAGACTACCTGGGGAAAAGGTGTGTGTGGAAACTGAGGACATAAATGGATCTGTAAGAGCCTAAGTCATTTTGTAGATGGTAAAACAAAACAAACATAATAAATAAGAGAAATGTCGCCAGGTGGTTAAATTTCTTGAAGGCCAAGACCATATTTGTTTTATTTCATGGTGTGTGTGTGTGTGTGTGTGTGTGTGTGTGTGTGTGTGTGAGAGAGAGAGAGAGAGAGATAGAGAGAGAGAGAGAGAGAGAGAGAGAGAGAGAGAGAGAGAGAATGTATTTGTATGTATTTTGGCACCTAGAAAAGTGCCTGCTAAGTAATAGTGCTTAATAGTTATTTTCTGATTAAATTAATTACTGATTCAGTTTTAATCTAATGGTTTAATCCTTATAAGTTACCTTTATTTGATGTGGATTATTTTATTCTTATTCTCTCATCTTACTATTCATGGCTTTATTTGTTTATTATTTATACACATAATCTTTGTAGCCCAGGTAGACTTTGAATTCTCTATGTAGCCAAGGATGACCTTGAATTTCTGATCATCTTGCCTATACCTCCAGAGTGCTAGGATTATAGGCATGTGCACCAAACTCAGTTTTTATGTGGTTCTGGGGATTGAACCATGGGCTTTGAGCATGCTAGGCGAGCATGCTACCAACTGACTTTCAACACCAGCCTCTATTTATTTATTGATTTTTAGTTTTCCACTTTACATATTCCACTAAATACCTTGGCTGTTTGTGATGTGAAGTGACTGGATCCCCTTAATTTGACCTGTTTATTTCAGGAGAGCAGAATAGTTTTTCGGGTTTTTTTTGTTTGTTTGCTTATTTTTGTTTTGTTTTGTTTTTGTCTGTTTGTTCATTTGAGACAAGGTTCCTCTATGTAGGAACTAGACCAGGCTGACCTTGAACTCACAAGAGATCTGCCTGCCTTTGCCTCCTTAGTGCTGGGATTAAATGCACTCAACACCATGCCCAGGTTGAATAGCTTTTTTAAAATGGCACCCTTCCAAACCCAGGCAGAGTAAAATGGCCTTCCCTCAGCCTGTGCTAGCTGTGCCCACGTACTTGTTCCCAGCCTACCCAGCTCAGTTTTACTGCTTTTACACAATTGTTCCTGGCCCTTGTGTTGGAGGTCTCAAGGTCCCCAGTCTTAGCCCCACCTCTTCCCCTGTGTTCTGTCTTCCTAAGTGATCTCACCCATTCCCTTGCTTTTAAACACCACATTTGCTAATCTCTCCAGCCTTGATCTGCCCCGGGGTGCTTCAGATCTACAGGTACTCAGTTTCCCTCTTGGACATTTTTGTTTGTTTGTTTCAAGACAGGGTTTCTCTGTGTAGCTTTGTGCCTTTTCCTGGAACTCACTCTGTAGCCCAGGCTGGCCTCGAACTCACAGAGATCTACCTGCCTCTGCCTCCTGAGTGCTGGGATTAAAGGCGTATACCACCACTGCCCAGCTCCTTTTGGACATTTTTACCTTACAGGGGAGATGACGAAAACATTTTAGTGAGTCCAAAATGAATCTTCTGATGTTCCTGTCTCTTGTTACTATGTACAAACAGTTCTGTTCCTGACCTTTCCTAGGATATGTTGCACCAGGCAGTCTATACAAACTTACCTATATATATTGAGTATTGTAGAAGCATCCACTGAACTGTTCAATCGAAGGGCCACTTGAGGTGCCAACCCACTTGTCCACCTCTGATTCATGAGAAATTGCAGGCATGGGTACTTCTTTGGCTTGACAGGGAGTCTTGTATTTGTTGACTTGTCCCCAGTTCTACCTGAGCACTGAAATCCGAGCTAACATCATCTCTTGTCTATGATGTCCTTGGGACCAGTGACCAGTCATGGTCATTGGAGACTTAGTCTCCCTACTGAAGCATTAGCATCTCCCACACCAAGAAAACTGTGGTGCTCATGCTTTCTGACTTACTCAGTGGGTATGCAGCCCATGATACTTGGAACACGATGAAAGGTCTCCCCATGGATTCTACCCTACACTTTAGATAGGTGCCTCCTCTGTGCCTATCTCAACTCTCTGTCTTTCCCTACTGGCAGGCTCATATTGCCGCACACACACTGTGTGCAGTCCTTCTTACTGCTCCCGAGACATGACAAGAGCTTCTCTGTCCTGTCCTAGAAATGGCTATCACTATATATAACCCCAGCCACCACTTCCTGTTTTGTTCTGTTTGGTCTTGTCACATTACAAGATCCTATATATGTGTGTGTGTCAATATACATCTACATATATCTATATATCTGCATACCTGTTGCTGAAAACTAATAACTGTTCACTTTTTTCTCTTTTCCCTAAGATTTTACATTAAAAAGAATTCCAGCTCCCCTTTGTTTCCCTTTGTTGCATTCCACCTTCCTTCTTCCTCTCATGAGCAACAGGCATTGTGGGCGGCACGCCCTACAACCCATTTTTCCCTTCCTTATTGCTAACACAGTCTTGACTTTGCTCAAGCATTTATGTTCAAGAATCCAACTTTTTTTTTTCCAGAGCTGAGGACCGAACCCAGGGCCTTGAGCTTGCTAGGCAAGAGCTCTACCCACTGAGCTAAATACACCTCCTCCCACCTCTGCTCCTTTTTCCAAGACTCCTATGAGCACTGGCAAAGGTCAAATACAGCCTGATGGTGGCCACTGAGGGGTGAAGGCAAGAGACTGGGGGACTGGTTTCTGTGGGCCCCACAGAGCCAGGAAGCCTCACCTCCTACTAGAGGCCCTTCCCTTCCTATCTGCCCTCAGAGGTTTGTCTTTCAAGAACTGGGTTGGGCTGGGACAAGCAGGTTATCAGGACATCTAATCTAATGCCAAAGGCACACAGTAGCTGGTACCCTTTCTGTTTAGTCTTTATTATCTGCCAGCTGCTTATCTTGCAACTACTTACTCTTAACTAAAAACAATACCAACATCCTAGCCAGAAGGAAGCCAGACTTCATAAACGCCTCCATGACTCCTAAACAACAAAGAAAAAGGAAAAAAAAAAGATTTTTCCTTCTGTTGTTAGTTATCCTTTTGGGCTAGTACATTATTTTACCATGGTGTATTACTTTACCATGGTTGTGTGTATGTGTGTCTAAGGTCAGTGTTATGAAAGCCTGACCCAACGGTAAGTCTGCATTAGGATGTGGCATGTTAGGAATAGCCTCTCCGAACTGATTTCACGGTTTCTTTTTCTGTTGCAGGTTGCAGCATGTTTACCTTCCTGACATCTGTCACTGCGGCCATCAGCGGCCTCCTGGTGGGTTACGAACTTGGGCTCATCTCGGGGGCTCTTCTTCAAATCAGGACCCTGTTAGCCCTGACCTGCCATGAACAGGAGATGGTTGTGAGCTCCCTCCTCATTGGGGCCTTCCTGGCCTCTCTCACTGGAGGTGTGCTGATTGACAGGTATGGAAGAAGGCTCACTATCATCCTGTCCTCCTGTCTCCTAGGACTTGGAAGCTTGGTCTTGATAATGAGTTTGTCCTACACAGTTCTGATCATGGGACGCATTGCTGTAGGGGTTTCTATTTCGTTGTCTTCCATTGCCACTTGTGTGTACATTGCAGAGATTGCTCCCCAGCACAGAAGAGGCCTTCTTGTGTCACTGAACGAGCTGATGATTGTTATCGGCATCCTTTTTGCCTACATTTCAAATTACATGTTTGCCAATGTCTCCAATGGTTGGAAGTATATGTTTGGTCTTGTGATTCCCCTGGGGCTTTTGCAAGCCACTGCAATGTACTTTCTTCCTCCAAGTCCTCGATTTCTGGTAATGAAAGGACAAGAAGAAGCTGCTGGCAAAGTTCTCGGGAAGTTAAGAATGATCTCAGACACCACCGAAGAACTCACTTTGATCAAATCTTCCTTGAAAGATGAATATCAGTATACTTTCTGGGATCTGTTTCGCTCCAAGGACAACATGAGGACCCGAATCATGATAGGTCTGACACTGGTATTTTTTGTACAAACCACTGGCCAGCCAAATATACTATTCTATGCATCCACTGTCTTGAAGTCTGTTGGCTTCCAAAGCAATGAGGCAGCTAGCCTCGCCTCCACTGGGGTTGGAGTGGTCAAGGTGGTTAGCACCATCCCAGCAACCCTCCTGGTGGACCATGTTGGTAGCAAAACCTTCCTCTGCATTGGCTCCTCTGTGATGGCTGCTTCATTGTTGACCATGGGTATTGTGAATCTCAACATCAACATGAACTTCACCAATATCTGCAGAAGCCATAGTCCTCTTAACCAGTCCCTAGAGGAACCTGTGTTCTATGCAACAGGGAACCTGTCAACCAGCAACAGCAGTCTTGGGGAACACTTTAAAGGAGTCACTCCCCACAGCAAGGGCTCATTTATGCCCATGGGAAGTGGCGTGGACCAGAAAGGGGAGTTGACCTTCACATCTTTACCAAATGCTGGACTGAGCCAAACAGAACACCAGATAGTCACAGACCCTGCTGTTGTCCCAGCTGTTTACAAATGGTTGTCCTTGGCCAGCTTGCTTGTTTATGTCGCTGCTTTTTCAATTGGTCTAGGACCCAGTAAGTACTTCATTTATTCCTTTGCTCTTTCACTTGGTGATTGTTTTGCACTGCTTTTAATCAGTTCGAGCAATCTACTCAGAGTCTTGTCACATGTAGGCACAGGAAGCAAATGAGCATGCTAGTGGTACCTGATGTGCTGCAAAGGAGGAAGATGGGCCTCGTGTATACTTGTTTCTGAAAAGCACAAAGCTCATATTTGTTCAAAGCATTAGTTACTCATCACTATTCTCTTTACAGAAGCATACTTTAGCACAATTGACCAGGGGTGAATCAGACCTGGAAAGAGATTCATTGTTTTATGAATGCAACTTTATTGAGGTTGCATTGTATTCCATGAATCTCTTTATGGGTGGAAGGAAAAACAATTAATTGTTTAGATTTTCTGAAAGATATGATGATTGATGCATTCCAGTAATAATGAATAAGAAGTGAACTATGAGATGGGAAGAAGAATTTCTTTGAGTAAGTTTTATTTACTAGGGCAATTTTCTGGGGAATTGCCTGCTCTTTCATTAAATGGGAGAATGAATGTGTAGTTAGTCCCATACAACACAATCCAAGTTGACTTACAGACACCTACCTGCAAGTGTCTTTCATTTTCTAGACTTGGACTGTTCAAACTCAGAGCTAAGATAGTTGTTTGTTTCTGTTCTGTAGTCTTTTGACTCACAAGAAGTCTCAACCATTTTGTAGGGAGGTGGTGGAGGACCTTTTGTACAGGTCACTAGGGAAAAAAATGCTTAAAATCAAGAGTAGTGTTTCTCTAACACTCCTATCTCTGATTCCATCATCCTCCGACTCCCTTCTCTCTCCTTGCCTCCCTCTCTTTCTCCTCCCTCTTTCCACCCTTCTTCAATCCCTCCATTTAGTAGAGTTAGTTTTGAAACTAACTATAAGGATCAAGGTGATAAATCTTCTCTAGTAAAGGGAACTATTGACAGTTCCAGACCAAGAGGCATGTATAGGCTCGCCATTGAAGAAGGGATTCTGTGGGGGAATGTCACTCTCCAACACCATGTGGAGGAGTGTCTAGAACGAAGACATGCTCTAGCCATTCACTGCTAACTCATTAGCTATGTATTCAGGTGATGTCTGTCAGGGAACTTGATTTTAACTGACCAGGAGCCATGCTTGAAGCTGGGAAGCAGTCATGAACAGGCCAGATCTTGTTCTTATCTTCCAAGAGACTGGTGGACTAGCCTATGGTACAGCCCCTGTGTTGCCCTCTTAACATCAATCAGTAGAGTTGGCCTGCTTGATCTCCGTCAATTAATACTCTTGAACTTGCTGCATTAGCCTTTCTTTCCCTAATTCTATTACCTCATTATTTAAGTTTTACACCTACTTCTAAAATATCAGTTTCTATATAGGATTTTTTTTTTTTTCAAATTCCAGACAGGTAGGAAGGCAGGGATCTGGTAGATCCTGTACTGTGCCAAGTCAGCTGAGACAATTGAGGACTAAGGAGCTATAACTAGGTTGGGTAGCCAAGAAGAGGCAATCTTCTGGCAGCATAGGTAGGTAGACCTCCCCATATATGCTGTGAAGGAGCAGAGAGTAAATATTACTATGCCCTAGCCTCTGATTATTCTGTCTCATTCTTGATCCTGATTATTAAGACATATATAGCTTATTTTCAGAAAGTTGTTCACTCATGATATACTTATGTGATGGCTCTAGTTCTTAACTAATGACAGTTGGTGAAGCATCATTTTTATTTTTATTTTTATTTCAAGAAAGGCTTCATATTCTACAGGAGAATAAGGTATGAGTGTTGTCATATACCAAAGAACAACTTGACCTTGTTTGTAATTTTTTTCTGTATAAGCAAGCACAGTGAGATTTGTCCATCTGATAAACATTACATGATGGTTATGGATATACTGGCTTTCTTTGCCAGAATCTCTTGTCTTCTATGTTTATCATGAAACTAAAAAATGTTTCTTTTATATAGCTACTTTTTTTTTTATCCAATTCTTCGAAATATCAAGAGTTACCTTAGAATCTGAGTAAAAGCATAAAACAGGTATGCCCTCATGGTTTTAACTTAGAAACCCTCTTCAGTTGAAAGAAGTGATGTTGTAGTACACAGTGTCATAGAGAGTCACTGATCTTGAACTTTTGGAATCAACCTATGTAGGGAGTAGAGGAAGCCCTGAGTGAGTGAAGTCCTGAATGAATAAATGTGTATTTTGACATGAGCAAGGCCTGTCCAGGGCTCAGATACCAACAGCTCATAGTAAATTGTCAAAGCTGTTACCCATTTGGGGCAGGCAAGGCTTTCCTCAGAAGGCTGGGAATGTGTTTATGAACCATTGATCAGTGTGTGTGATGCCTAGCTATTGTAGCTTCTTCCTCCCTGATGGTTACAGCCTGGGACTGCTCACCTTCAGAGACCCCTACAGAGACTAGCTAAACCTCCCCTGTCCCACATCCTGTACATAACAAACACCCTGAGATTCCAGGTTGCCAATGGTTAGAGAACCTCTGCTCTACTCTGGCCCCAGCTTCATTGTACATGTGTCTGTGTGTCTGTCTTTTCCTCATTTCTCTGCTGCCCCTAGCCAGGGTTCAGGGACCCGAGCCACTCAGGACATGGACAAACCTATTCACCAGTAGAGTCTTTTAACATCATGTCACCCTTCTCTCTAGATTTTGGGATATTTTGAATGCAGTGCATTCTCTACCCCAGCATGTCACTTACTATCTTATTGCGTTAGAACAGAGGTCCCCTCTGTAGGAAATCCAGTTTGATTTTGGAAACAATAAAAGGTCCCTTGTTAGTTACCTTCTATGTCCCCTTAAAGTGCGCTCTGCTCTTTTTAGTTTTAAATGCATTTTAAGCTTAGTGTTAGGTATTGGAGATGAAGGGCTACCCCCTCCAGTAGCTCATATGTGCTAGGGCTTGGTCCTCAGCTGGTGGATCCAGTTTCCCCTTGGTCTTGATAGTAAATGTTAAGGAATTAGATGGCTTTCTATCACCGTGACAAAATATCTAAAAATCATCTTAAAAAGAGGGAAGATTCTTTTTGCCTCACCATGTCTGAGTTTTCCGTCTAGGATCACATGTCCCTTTTGCCATTGAGCCAATGGAGAGGCAGTGCGTGACAGGATAGACAGTGCATAGCCGAGGAGAATTCTCTTCATTGACACCAACAGAAAGAAGGGAGGAGGCGAGGATTCTCACATCTCCTTCAAGGGTGTACCCCCTAGTGGCTTTCCTAAGAGGGTCCACCACTTTCTAATGGCACTTCATGGTAGGCCAGAAGCAAGCTCTCAACACATAGGGGACACTCCAAACTCAGACACAGCAGTCAGTTATTTTTAGCTCAGTCCCATCTTTGAAGAGGCATTGGGAATAAGAGTGAATAAAAATAGTCTTTCATACTTTCATTGGGCTGTTAATACAACCCGCCCCCCCCCCCCCCCCCCCGCCCTGAGACACAGTCTCTCTCTTCTGAAGTTCTGCTATAGGTAGGTAAGTGTGTGTCTTTTTTAAGGCTAAGCTGCCAGGGGGAAAAAGGATAATGATCTTTTTAAAGCCTTTGATATATATTTACTTGGATAACTGAACTTTAGAAAAATATTGAACATGTGCATCAGTTAGAATTCAAGTTCAGCTGATACAGCAAAGACCAAAATAATAATAAATAATAATAAACAAGCTAGACATTCCTTCCTTCTTCTTCTTCTTTTTTTTTTTTTTTTTTTTTTTTTTTTTTTTTTTTTAAACTTACCAGCTGGAGCTGCATAGTTCTGGGTGCTATGGTGGTGCTCAGGGACAGGCTCTGGGAGCCTAATATAGGGTCTGGTGAAGCTGTAGGCTCCTTCTTTGTCATGATGCCTGTTTAAATACTGAGACACATTCAACAGTGTCACCAACCTTTACTAGTATGCTAGTGAACCCTTCAGAATACGCCCAGTGTGCACAGTACAGCCAGTTAAAGGAATGTCAGGTGGAGCAGGGCCAGGGTCATTATCCATGGCCATGTGGGTAACTTCAGTAGGGTGGGATCACTCCGGGTGATGAGCAGATTGAGATTTTTTAGTACACCCTGTCACTGTGTATGTGTGTGTGTGTGTGTGTATGTGTGTGTGTGTGTGTGTGTGTGTGTGTGATTGTGCATGTATTCACATGTGCTCTTGCATTCTTGTTTGTGTGCTGGACCTTGTGTACCACAGCATTCCTGTAGAGGTGAGAGGACATCCTGGGATGGCAGCCTTCACCTACCTTCTTGATGGAGTCTCTTGGTTACTTTGCTGTTGCATATGGCAAGGCATCTGACCCATGAGCATCTAGGGATTCCCCTCCTGCCTCCACCTTGCATCTCACTCTATGAACCCTGGGATTGTAGAAGCTTTGCCCAGTGAACCATCACATACCTGGGAGAAGCTGAAGAAGCAAAGGTTAGGAAGAGGGAAAGGAAAAGATTTAATAAGCCCCCCCCGGGGGGGGCGGTAAGCTGGTAGAGACATCTGCGGAAGGCTATGGTCTCTTTTTTTAATCATGGCCCGGAATATCTGCAGGGTGGAAAGAGAAGCTTAAACCAGAGTAGGGAAAAGTTAAATCTACTGAACTTGCCATAGTAAACTAGGAGTGTGTGGGAGGGAACCGCAGCCTGCTCTCATGTCTTCTCACATCAGTTCTGAGGACACTGGCCATCTGCAGAGAAATGGCTGTGTCTCTCCTGTGCTTGGCTTTGGCCTTAGAGAAGTTTTAAAGGCAGATCTGGCCAAATTTCCTGTTTCCTACTCTCAATAAGGAGACCCACGGTGTCATGTGGCATGGAGGCTAAACCACAGTGGTATTGAGGGCCTAGCACTAACCAGCAAGCTTGGCCTGTGGCTTTACTTTGGGCTTCCAAACTCATGCAGATTTGTCTTCCTGAACACTATCACCCATGATGGTATGGGAAAGGGATTCTGGGAAATGTAGTCCCATCTTAGCTAAAGTGCTGCAGCAAAGAATCACCATAATATAATCTATGGACTAAAAGAGAATACATGTGAATATAGAAAAATGTATTTCAAAAGGTTAAGGATTTTGAATTTAATCCTTTGGTTTGAGACACATTTTATAAATAATCAAGACGTTAATTAGCCTTCATTCTATCCATTTTTATAAAACAAGGTGAGGTCATTTCATTAGTATCTCATGGCTTTCATTTCTTTAGCTAGAAAACTAAGAGGTGTTCTTGACTAATGCACTGTGAAGGCGTTTGTGTTTGCTTTCTCAGGTTGTTAATTATCTCTCTTAAGTTGAGGGGTCTCACTTATCTCCAGTTCTCTGGTCACTCATGGCTTCCTGTTCCATCTCGCCTCCATGGGTATGAGACTTTTCTACTTCAGGGCTTCTCCAGCAGCCAAACAGGGCAAGGCCGAGGCTGAATTCTTTCTCCTCTTACATCAGGGCCCACCTTCACTTCCCCGTTTTTTGTTCCACAGAATTGCCACACCTGCAGCCTCTCAGGGTTGATTCTGGAGGTTTTTCTTAGTCCAGTCAGTGACCAAATACTTGGGCTTTCCCTCAACAATGGATCCTGTATTAATTGATTTTTTTTTCCTATTTCTGCCATCCTGCCGTAGTCCTATGGGTTGTTGTTGTTGTTTGTCTTTGCGGGGGTGGGAGGGTTTTGAGACAGTGTTTTGTTTTGTTTTGTTTTGTTTTGTTTTGTGGATAGGAGGGTTTTGAGACAGGGTTTCTCTGTGTAGTTTTGGAGCTGTCCTGGATCTTGCGCTATAGACCAGGCTGGCCTCGAACTTGCAGAGATCCGTCTAGCTCTGCCTCCCGAGTGCTGGGATTAAAGGTGTGTACCACCACCACCCGGCTATCCCTACCTTCTTATTACTAAATCACTGAGAGCGTATCCAAGTAGTTCCATTCCAGGTCTTGCTCACACCCTTCCATCTTCCTTACATGCCGACTTTACACTGTATCAGAGAAATCAACTGCTTTCTGAAAAGATAGTAATTTTTTTTCTTTATGGAAAGGAAGTAAGAATCTGCAAAAGATTCTGAGGTCACACAGGTTAAAGTCTATAGGCCCAGGTTTCTTTGGCTCATTCCATACTCTCTACCGTGATTTAACCCATTCCTGAAAGGGAAACTCAGTTTCTTGGGGCCTTCTATCAGCTCCCTGAACTGTATCAGGGCATCTGTGTTGTTAGTTACATTGGAGACTAAAGCACTCTGTAGCCATCATTCACACAGAGGGACATTGAAACTCCACGTACATGCGCAGTCAGTGAAATGCAGGCATTGCATGGTGAGGTGATGTTTCACCCCTTAGGGCTTCTTTATTTTCCACTCTTCCCCCCATCTCTAGTCGAGAAACACAGAACACATGTAGTGTCTTCCCTCTCTACTCATCCCAATCTTTCCTACCTTTGAAGCTTCCAAAAATCTCTATGAACCCACTCAAATTTCTTTTTTTTTTTTTTTTTTTTTTTTTTTTGAGCTGAGGATCGAACCCAGGGCCTTGCATGGCAAGTGCTCTACCACTGAGCTATGTATACAGCATGTATGACTATAGGCCAGAAGAGGGCACCGGATCTCATTTCAGATGGTTGTGAACCACCATGTGGGTGCTGGGAATTGAACTCAGGACCTCTAGAAGAGCAGCCAGTGCTCTTAACCTCTGAGCCATCTCTCCAGCCCCTCAAATTCTTAAAAGGCCTGTGTTTGTATGAGCTATTAATGTCTCATGTAGAGTTACTCAGTTCCAGGACACGAAGAGTCTGAGTTAAAAGGTAGAAACCCTGAGTTCTAATCCCAGACCTTTCATTTATTGATTTACGAGCCATTTTCTACTCTCAGTTGTTCCTAGTCAGTGGGCATAGGAATGTGGCATCTGCTAGAGAGGATCGGTGCATGCCAGGTGAGCCAGTGTGTTCAGGATGCCACAGAGCACAGGCCTACTGCGGACGACAGTGCAGCAGTACAAGTCAGTCCTTGCGTGGCAGCTTGCATTGCTTCTGTACATTCCTTTTGCCTTATTCATTGGAGAACAGTTAGTAGATCATGTGTTCCTGGAAAAAGAAAATATGGGTCTTGTGTTTTTTTCTTTCTGACCTTTTTAATGTGAGTACCTTATTATAATTCTGCTTATAAATCATGCCAGGTCACATTTGGATTGTGAAGGGAGCTGGGAAAAGGCATTCAAACTAGGATGTAGTGCAGCTCAGAGTCAGCTCTAGCGGGTGGGTGAAGGACCCAACAACTTTGGAATGCTACTCAGCCAGAGCAAGTCCTCTTGCTGCCAGGCACCATCCCGAGGCTTTGTGCAGAACAACACCTCACTTGAGCATGACTTTCAAAAATCTGGTTTTTTGTTTTTGTTTTGTTTTGTTTTTGTTTTTATTTTTTTATTTTTTTGCCTATAAGCAAAGAAGCTGGGAGACAGTCACACTCAGAACCAGCTGGGAGGCAGCTAGGGCATGTTTTTTTGTTAAGTGCCAAAGAGCATCCTGGATTTCCTTGGGCACCTTTGCTTTTTTGCCACAACATGGAGCAGTTAGTCTTTTTGAGATCTTCTAGGTCCAAAGTAGTGCTTGCTCCTGGATGGGGAAGCTGACATGGAAGGCGCTTAGGATGCGAGAAAGGGATGAACTCTCTCGCCCATCCCGTAGTGTCTAACTCAAAATGGCAGCTCCAAGGCCTGGCTCGGGTGTCACATGGGAGACTGGGTCATGCTGTGACAGAGGCCAGCATCTGAATCAACTCTCCTGACACGAACAATAACATCCCACTGTGGCCTGGGGATAGAGATTTTCCTAGTGTAAAGAATTGTCCTTTAGTGGCACACACTTTTAATCCCAGTACTCAAAAGAGGCAGGGGCAGGCAGGTGGGTCTCTGAGTTTAAGGCCAGCCTGGTCTACAATGAGTTCCAGGACATCCAAGAGATAAGGAAATCCTGTCTAGAAGAGCCAAAATATAAAAAAAAAATTGAAAATTTGCCCTTTATTTTGCAAAGAGCTAGCAACTCATGTCTATATCTGTGCTGTGATTTCTTTTTCTTTCCTAAAGAAAACATACCATAGGGGAATTCCATTTCGATACTCAAAATCTTACTGTAGAGCTTTGGCATAAACTTCGAGAACCAGTTAGAGCTTCACAAATGTTATTAGGAGCGAGCTTTTCATACCAGATTTGAACACATTATTAAACGTATTAGCCCGGTGTGAGTATTGCTCAAGTATGGAATTTAGAGATTTTATTACTTGTCAAACAAACAAATCCTTTGTATAAGTAGAGGTGTAACGGGGCAAGTACTTGCTGTTCTAAAGCAACATTAAAAGGAAGATTAAACTATCCTTATTAAATCTTCTTAAGTATGCGTTGGCTTAGAGCAACATTCTTTAATTACATTAGATCATAGTGTGGCTCTCTTCTGCCAGGAAAGCGCTGCTATTCTTAGGTTAAAGTGGATGCCCCGAGTCATTTTGCTCTCAGCTCCTCTCCTTCTCTAACTGTGAAATAACAAGGTTGCCTTAGGAGCTAGAATTTAGGAGGAAGGGACCTAAATGTGGCATCAAGTAATGCTATGTACTTCCTTTTCTGCACTTGAAATAGCATTCTGTGAAGGAGTCCACTGCCTTCGCCCATCTGCTGGAGGGGTTCACAGGACAGAAGAGAGAAGAACTCTTGTTTGTGTTTGTGCAACTAATAGCCAGATTCTTGCATGAAACTAAGTCAGGACACAAGCCTCACTGCCATTGTTCAGGAGACTTACTGAATAGTCAACTATTCACGCCTTGCCCATCACTTTGACGTAGGTTCGAAGTCCTAACCCAACTTTCCCAGTGCGTGCTCAAGGAGCTCTTGACCATCATTTGAGCTCCTTTTAATTACTGAGAATTTTTTAGCATACAATCACAGGCTCTTGATATTATGACAACATCTACTTAACGCTCCCCGAGTAAAGACGAGCCAAACTCAGAGCCTGTTGTTATTATGTCATGAGTTCATTTGAGGTAATATCTGTGCAGAAACCCAGTCCCCCCTACAACACCCACTGGATCTCAGAAACAGATATGTGTGGCTGTTCTTTTATCTTTTTTGAGGGCAATATTTGTACATCTGTATTTACTAACAAATATCAATCACTACAGAATGGTATACAGCCAGCATACAGTGTAACATATGTAACAATAATTCTTTTTTTTTCAGTCCACATCTTCATAGAGCCACAGTTCATTCTATGTCACTCTAAATGTCATCACCACAGTTGCCCCTAATCCTGTATGGGTTCGGCTCTCCTATACTTGTATCTCCTAGACATTGGTCCATCCTCCATCATACTTTCCTTTCTTAACAACCTGCTCCCCCGACTTTCCACTAGTGAACTCAGCTGTCTAGGCTTCTCATTCCATTCCTTGACCACCATCTCCCAGGGGCACGGGTGGCTGTTCTAATCCCAAAATTCCCATGTCCATAAATTAATTCTCCCTTCTCTCGTTCCTAACTATCTTTTCACCAGGAGCAGATGTAAGGAAGTTTTTCTCCGGGTCATAGACTAAGTTAGGTAATGAGGCTGTGACTATCACCCTTCAACTAAACTACCCTTATGTCATATATTCAAGTGGCACATCACACCAAAAACTGAATGACAGGTGACGTCAGAGCATCCCTTCTTACATTGTCTACCAGCTCTGGAGCGCAAAATAGGCAGGAATAAGCATATTGAAAAGGCCAAGAAGAGAAAACAGAGGGAGAAAATGGTGAAAATCCTCCATTCATTCATCCAGCAGGGGGATGGGGCACAGCATGGCACACGTGGCATGGGCCAAGTGCTGGACATTCAGGTGTGGATGGGAGAGGCCCCACCTTGCGTCCGTGGAGCCAGTGATGGAACCAGGGATAAGGACGACAATGAATACATACATAATACAGGTTCAGGGCAGAACAGTGTTCAGTTTATGTGAAAGCAAGGGCAGCAGACACTAAAGGGGGGTAAGAGGAGGGGTGTCAATGGAGGAGGTTTGCTTCAGGTAGGAAAGTACAGAGGGTGTTTCTGAGGCCGTCCTATTGGGGTAAGTTTTGTATAAAGCAGTGTGGGTATCTGGAAGAGGGAGTTTTCAGCTTGGATAAATGATGGCAGGTCAAGTGCCCCCAAGGATGGACATGAGCATGAAAGATTAGGAGAATGTAAAAAAAAAAAAAAAAAAAAAAAAAAGCCAATTGAGTCTGTATGCCATAGTGCTAGAATTTGGATGGGATTTTTTTTGCCTGGGACTTCCTGTCTCAATCAAGCTCCACAGTGGAGGAGTCTGGGCAAATAAATTAATCTGAAATTTTCGGTTTGCTAACCTGGACAGTAGGCTGGTTGGGGGACAGTGGTGTCAGACTTCTGATTATGGTCTAGACATGGGAAGTTCAGATACTGCCAGCGCTGATGTCAGCAAGCACTCTGCTTAAACCACCCAGGGACGGACACACAGGAAGTGCTCCAGGGCTCGCTAGTGATGTATGATGTCACCGCCAGCCTCACTGTCCTTCCGATCTCAGTTGGACTGATGCTATAGACATAGACCTGCAGCTTTGAGAAGTGTGGCCCATCATGGATCACCTGTAGTCAAGGTTTCCTAGGAATCCAGACAGGTTTTCCAGGAGATCTCGATGGTGAGAGTAAAAGGTGTAAATTTAGCCAAGAAACAAAATGTTCACTCGTCAAAGTCTGTGCAGTTAATTCAGACTCTCAGTTTGACGCTGTGGGCAAATCCTTTGGTGTGGGCCCTGGTTTCCTGTGGTTGTGAATCAGTCCTGGCATCTAGAGAGGGTGGTAGGTGGGAGCCTATGGCTCACATGGAGCCCCCATGTGCATTGGGCCAAAAAATTCTACTCCAATAAAAGTACTCAATTGAGGGCACAAAGCCATCTCTAAAATTTGATGTGTAAGGAAGGTTAAATTTAAAATCAAGGCCATTTTTATAGTGCTAGACAAAATGCTGATTTCCAAGTTTTTCCATTTTGTTCTCCAAGTATGAGACCTAATTCTCCTTTTAGAAAAAGATTTGAATTTAGCAGTATCATGGACTAATCATGCTTACTTATTTATTACTTAAATTTATTAACTTTTATTTTCCTTTTCCTTTTTCAAATCACACTTCTTTATATGTGTGTATCTGTTTGTGAGTAGGCGGTGATGGTACATGTATGTCATTGTGTATATTCAGAAGTCAGAGGACAACTTTTGAGAATCAGTTTTCTCTTTCCACCATGTAGGGGTCCTAGGGATTGAACTCAGGCCATCAGGCTTGGTGGCAAGCACCTTTTACCCCCTGAGCCATCTTACTTGTACTTTCATGATGTAATATGTCTCTATACATCTAAGACCTTCTTTTTCTTTTTTTTGAGACTGGCTCTTACTATGTAGCTTAGGCTGGTCTCAAATCCATATCCTCCTGCCTCAGCCTCCCTGAGATTAAAAAGCATGAACCACTATGCCTAGCTAAATCAAGTATCTTAAAACTTGATGCAAAACAAGCAAAGATTTGAGGCAAGTTATTTGTAATTTTTTTCCTAAGGGAATTATGTGACAGTCTAAACCTGGGACTTGGAAAAAAAAAATTTTTTTTTCCTTTTTTTGCTCACCTGACTAGTATTAGAGCTTGTAGACATATTTTAGTGAATTATCTTAGCCTTGAAAATTGCATTCAATTCCTCTGGTCTGAATGGGAAAGTACAGTTAATAACTGTAATGAAAGATCTTTAGAGAAAGATCATCCCCTGGCCAAAAGTAATTAAGGTGTCAGTGACTGGAAAAGAGCTGTGGTTTTACCCACTTGCAAGCTAACAGGTTAGCCTGAATGTTCAGACAAGATGTAAGACTCCTTGGTCAGAACATAAGGCTATTCATAGTAACAATGAGGAGGATATCAGCACTTATGGCAGAAGATGCCCAGGCTTCCCAGGTCAACATGATTATATATAAAATAGCTACACAGTTGATGGGCCACCTGACAGAGGAACCTAGAGCCTGGAAAACCCAAATCTTTGGTAACAGAGACAATAAGTCAACCTGTTTTCTTCCCTGGAGGCAGTATTTTATTTACTTCACAGTAACCAAAGCTGTCCCTTTCTTCACAGGGAGGTCATTCAGCTGTGTAATGAAGCCTTAGGGGGTCTGTAGCAAAGATCTGTCAGAGCCCCTGCTCACAGGCATGGAGGAGTGCCAGAGACACATGGAAAACTGTCTTCCAGCTCACTTATGTTAGAACTCAGATGCCCTCTTCTGTTTCCCAGAGTGCTTGAGAGCTCAAGGTGCCCCAGCCTAACCTGTTGCTTTGTTTCATTGTCAGAGCTGAACCGGCCCTTTGGAGGATGGTATCAGTGGGAAGCAGAAGAGTCATCCGCCATAACAGTTCAGTTTAGAGGGCCGAGCCAGATAGCTCTGGCTCTTTAAAGACAACTGCTCATGTGATGCTTACAAAGCTACAGTTTATGACAACTCCAGGCATGTGAACAGCAGGTTCTAATTTGGAAGTTTCCTTCGCTGTTCCATGCCAAACCCATGCTGGGTTCAAGACAAAGGTTGACATTCCAGAAGTGCATCATGTGTTTCATAAGAGATCTTGATCAGCTCTGCATTTCCTCCTGGGCCCCAGGCCCCCAGTGTTCAGAACCATCGGCGTCAAAGACTTTTCAAGTGTTCATCTTCCTGCTACACTATGTTGGTTGGATAAAAATAGGGCACATTACCGAAATAATAATAATAATAATAATAATAATAATAATAATAATATTATTATTATTATTATTATAAATTATTATTTTTATTTTGCTGGAGCTGAGGATCAAACCCAGGGCCTTGCACTTGCTAGGCAAGCACTCTACCACTGAGCTAAATCCCCAACCAAAGATTATTTTTTAAATGGTAGAATTTTAACCTCAAATGCAGGTAGTACAGTAATATTCACATAGTGGGTGTGATAAGTGTCCCTCCCTTTAATATCTTTAGAATGTTTTTTCCTTTCAGATATGACCCACATTTGCACAATGGTCACTGTTCTTTTCTCCCTAGTCAGCTAGGTTTATTTGACTGAAGTGAGTTATTTGGCCCTTTGGTGCTGGTTGTCAAAGTGTATCAGAAACATTACACCTGCCTAGTGCTACCCTAACTTTGTGGGGAGTTTTCTGACAGGGGAGAAGCTTACAGAAATTTGGGCATCTTTAGAGTTAGAAGATCTAGTCGTGATGCTAATGAAACCAAGAGTTCTCCATGGTGCCTCTGTATAGCAGCAGAGCTGAACACACAAAGGAATGGCGCCGTCCATTCTGTGACCATTAGCAACTGTGCACACAAGACATGTGTTTAGCTTCCAGACAGTGCTCCCATTATAATCCTCTGTCCTGGAACACTATATCCTGCATATCAGACACATTAAAGAAACAGATTGAAGTTTTAACATTATCTTAATAAGCACAGACATTCATTTGTTACTTAACTGTTTTCCAGAACACATTAAGAATTGTTCCAGGGAGCATTTGGAGCAATAAAAACCACAGTAGTTCCCTAATTGTAGCATTTATAATGAAAGCAGTACAGTACAAAATACTACATCTACATACAATACTTCAAATGCCATGTCCCTCAAGCTCCAACTAGCAAAGAGAAATTCCTTGCCAGTCACTGAGTTTATATTTGTATTTGTTTGCATTTTGAGTGTGGCTTCTGTCTTTTTAGGATATATGTATTGTACTCTAGGAGAGTCCTCCAAGATACTTCAAAGGAAATCAGTTTCCAAAGCTTTGACTTTAAAACAACACATTTCTTAAAAATTTTTCCTTCCTAAGCCAGATATGGCAGCACATGTCTGTAATCCCAACACTTGGAAATCGGAGGCAGAAGGGTCAGGAGTTCAGGGTCATCTTTGACTACATATTACACACAACTCTGTCCAAAAAAAAAAAAAAAAAAAAAAAGCATAAAATAGGGGCTGGAAAATGGCTCAATGGGCAGGTATGTTTGCTTTGTCAATAGAAGGACTTGAGTTTGAATGCCTAGCATCTACGTTAAGAGAAGAGTGTGCCTGTACCAGTACCTGTAACCCCTGTAACATTGGTGAGCAGAGAGAGTTAGATCCTGAGAGCCGACTGGCCAGCCAGCTACATAGTTCAATGAGCGATCCTGTGCCAAGGCAGTCAAGTGAAGGATGGGGGGGGAGGAGGTGAGGAGACAGCCAACATTGCTCTGGCCTCCACTTGCACACACATGGGCCTGCACACCCACTAACATACATGCTTCCCCTATACACACCATACAGAGTGAAAATTAAATTGCCCTTCCTGTCTTTTTAGTTATATATATTCCCCTATTTAAAAGAAAGCCATTTATTACTCCATCAGAGTTACTATTATTAGATACATGGCAAAAAAGACACTTGAAAATATTATGTAGGTGTTGAGAAATGACTCAAATGACTAGATAATAGTCCTTTCATTTCCAGTGATTTGCTTTCAACAAAAAAATAAAGAATGACCTAATCAAATTACCAGCTGACAGATCATCACAAATAACTTTGGTTGTTAATTCAAAGAACTGAGTGACATTGTTAGTTCTGAATTCCTTCAACTCACCACCTATTTTATTGAGGATAGTACATTTCATCTATTTCAAAAGTGGAAACATAACATATCACTCTATAAATAAGTGACATTCTCCCACAGAAACATGATAAACAAAAATCTCTCATCCATCACGTGAAGGTGCCTGCAATACATTATTTTTGTGTTCAGTAATTTATAAGCATTTTGAGATGCTTTGATCATGTACTAATTATGGTGTTAAGACATTCAGAAAAGAAAAACCAAACTATCTTAGAATATGTAAAACTAAACTTTAATTCAGTTTACGTTTGTAACTTTTCCCACTGAAATGCTTAGGGCATTTGCTGAAAGCATTCTGAGCTGACTTTGCAGGCTTAAGTGAAAATATGCTTAAGTGAAAAAAAGTTTCAAACAGGGATGGCATGAAGTCCTACTGGAAACATCTAGAAGTGACTGCTGAACAGGGTATAGACATTGCATCCTCTGCTAGTATGTAAATCGATGATGAAAACGTTAATGTGAATTATAAGTAACAAAAATACTTAGTTCTTCAAATCTCAAGTTACTTTTAAGGCTACATGAGTGAGAAAGGGTGAATTTGAAGCCCTTTCCTTTCCTATTTTTTGGTGCCTGATTTAAAAAAAAAAAAAAAAGGCAGGGTCCGTTTTTTAGTGGGGCATAGTGGAGCACACCTTCAATTCCAGCACTTGGGAGGCAGAGGTAGGTGGCTCTCTGACGGTTTGAGACCAGCATGGTCTATGTAATAAGGAGTTACATGGTGAGAAGCTATCTCAAAAGGAGGGCAGGGGCTTCATTTTAAATTTAATTTTGTTTTAAATTAAGAGCCATTCTGTTTCATTCAGTTTCCCCTAATATACTTTCCTGAAAAATCATTCTGGTTTTTTTTTTTTTTTTTTTTTTTTTGAGACAGGGTTTCTCTGTGTAGCTTTGCGCCTTTCCTGGAACTCACTCTGTAGCCCAGGCTGGCCTTGAACTCACAGAGATCCACCTGCCTCTGCCTCCCGAGTGCTGGGATTAAAGGCGGGCACCACCACCGCCTGGCGTCTGTTTGATTTTTTGATTAGGAATCCTTAATTGGGAAACACAACTCTTTATTTCATTGCCTGTGTTGGTTTGTAATCTAAGCAAGTTTTGGGTAACATTCGCGAAAAAAGTATTTGTTTTACAAAAGGCCATGAGTGGCACAATTCAGGGACACTGAGGGAACCCACAAAGAAATGAAAGTTACCTGCTCCTCTTCAGGTTGGAGCTGGTGGTCTCTGGTAGAATCTGTTGTTAAAAGATTAAGGAAAAGATTAACTCTCAGGAGTAAGCATCTGGTGGGAAGGGATAGTATATTTCAGCTCCTATTCCCTTTTGTTTTATATTATGTGCATTGGTGTTTTGCTGTGGGTAGCAGGTCCCCTGGAACTGGAGTTACAGACAGTTGTGAGCTGTCATGTGGGTACTGGGAACTGAACCCAGGTCCTCTGGAAGAGCAGTCAGTGTTTTTAACTGCTGAGCCATGTCTCCAGCCCTCCTATTCACATTGTAAGCACCTCTTTGCAGGAGAGCTAGGCGTGGCATGTTCTGCTTGTAGAGGCCATAAAACCATGGGGCTTGGATTTACTTCTGCCACGTGCAGGGCACGGCTCCCTTGGCAAATCCACCTGCTGAGCTCTCTGCAGCTCAAGTGTGGAACTCCCTCTGAAGTCGTTAGGCATTCTCTGGCAGGGGTTGCAAGGCCTCAGTGAGAGTTTCAGACTCTGGGTTCACACGCCAGGTGGTTCAGGGAAAACTCCTGCCAAATGGAAAGTGTGCCCAGAGAGCTGCAGGATTTAAATCTGAAAGCGGAGGGCGTTAAATGACAGACAGGTTTTGTAGGAGAAACTGGGGCAGTGGCCAGAATAAGTAAGAGGCAGGGAATACTCAGGGGGACTTACATGGGACAGAACTGCGACCTTCTTATCCCTCCCAATCCAAGGCTGTATCCTCACAGAGTGACATCAATGTATTTGTCTCTCCTGGTCTTTTGGTGACACTCTGTGTCTGTAGACTCCAGCTGGATCTGGCAAGTTCTTGTGGGGCCCTGATGAACTGATACCATGTGATACAGGCTTTCCATAGCTGTTGGTTGATTCCAGTCCCCGACACACTCAGATTTCCGTAGTCATGACAGCTTAGAGGTGACATTAGGGGCATTTCTGGCTCTGGCATGTAGAGGGGTACAAATGGCTGCAGTGGTCCTGTCATAGCAGGACAGAGGTAGAATGATCGAGTCTGGGTGAGATGCTTTATGTCTGCTGAGTGGTGGCGGCAGTGTACACAGACTTGCTGTACTGTATGTGTTGCGAGCACTCTGTGGAGTAGACAGGACAGTGCATCTTCCTCTGGCCCGTCACTGGGGTAAGGAAGAAAGAGTATGCTCAAAGGCACCCCCCTTTTCTTCCGTGTGCCGGTGAAAGAGAACAGTCCCATGTAGCAGGAGATTGATTTTCTTTGGAAAGAAAATGGGCCTTCTCATTGAGGCTAAAAAGCAAACACTGCGCCTGCTATTACAAGGGTCACTATATTGAATCTCCATGTTCGTGCTTTTGCTCTTTCCCTGTATACTAACGCCGAGCTCTTCCGTTTCTTTCTGCTCTGGGCACTCACAGCATCTTTCGAGAAAACACCAAGACACGCAATATTCTTGCTCTGTCTTGCTCCTTGGTCTGGCATGGGAAGCCATTCTTGCTGCACATTCAGAGTTTGATTTTGCTCTCCTGGGACCTGAAAGCTTGTGATTTTACAGTTCCATCGTCAACATTGAAATAATACCCTCCTTACTTTAAATTGACCTGCTCTATATGGGTTGGTTAAGCATTCATTTGACCATTGCTACGACGTCCAATTTTGTCAATACTATATCAGCCAAGTTCAGTCCTTTACTTCTTCCCATTTAAATCAAAAGGGAAGCAGAAGCTCCAGCAACGATGCATTTTTATTTTTGGAAATGTCAAGTGCAAGGCTTGACTGACAAGTTCTCACCAGAACATAAACCGAGGAAAGTCTGTTTCTCAATCTTTAGTTCATTACCTGGGCTGGTTAAATTGCCCCAGGACTTGGTTAAGCTGCTTCACTGTTTGCCTAGGGTCAACTTTCTGAGTGGTCTTTAGTTTTTTTGAGACAAGACCCTAGCATTTCAGACACAGCACATGCCATCTGTGACCAGTGCTTTTTATGATCATCTCCACCCCCTTTGTTTTTCTGAGACAGAAAATTCTAGGAGGGCCTTGACCTCACTTGTGGCTGAGGATCACCTTGAACTCCTGATTCACCTGCCTCCACCTGGAAGTGCCACCATGTTTGGTTTATATGGTAGAATGGATCAAACCCGGGGCTTCATGCATGCTAGGCAGGTATTCCACCAACTGTGCTAAATCCTGTAACCATCCTGTCTTGCCTTTCTGAGGCCACTTGGGTTCTGAGGAACTCAGCAACACCCAGCCACTGAATAATTCCATGAGGCCATCATGACGAGAAATGGAGTTTGAAGTAGGTTGGATGGGTGTTGAGAGAGGGCTGGGAGCCGGATCATGAAGACCTGAGACAATCCTTCTAAAACAAAATAAAAGGGTGTACCTTGCCCCATCTTCTCTTTCTGCCTACTAAAACACAAGGCTTCCGAGGCCCCCTAGCTCCACCAAAAACCGTTCTCAATACCCATGGTAAGCAGTAGCATGGAGGGGAGAGTATTTAGCTTTGAGAACTGAAGTTAAGCCCTAGCATCATGACACATAGCTGTAACCTAGACACTCAGGATGCTTTACCAAAGAACAAACAAAATGGTTTACCTACTTTTGTTGTTGTTTGTTTGTTTGTTTTGTTTTGTTTTTCGAGACAAGGTTTCTCTGTGTAGCTTTGCGCCTTTCCTGAACCTCGCTCTGTAGACCATGCTGGCCTTGAACTCACAGAGATCTGCCTGGCTCTGCCTCCTGAGTGCTGGGATTAAAGGTGTGCACCACCACTGCCCGACTGGTTTACCTACTTTTTATACTGTATTTGCCCAGGGACTAGTCTTTATTATAAAAGGGATCTTTTTTTTTTTTTTTAAAGAAAATTTTTAAATTCATTTTACAGACCAACCACAGATCCCCCCCCTCTTATCCCTCCTCCGACTCCCTCCGTCTCCCCCTACTCCCTTCCAGTTTCTTCCCCCACCACCAACCCACCTTTCCTTCCCCCAAAATTCCAAAAAGGGTAAGGGCTCCCATGGGGAGTCAGCAAAGCCTGGTACATTGAGTTGAGGCAGGACCAAGCCCCTCCCCTCTGCACTAAGGCGGAGCAAGGTGTCCCACCAAAGGTAGTGGGCTCCAAAAAGCCAACTCATGCACCAGGTATAGATCCTGATCCCACTGTCAGGGGCCCCTCAATCACACCAAGCTACATGACTGTCTCCCCTATACAGAGGGCCTAGTCTAGTCCCATGCAGGTTCCACAAAGGCTTCTTTTTTAATACACAGCTGCCATTTACCCAGAGCTGGGTCTTCCCCCTTAAAAAGCCCAAGACAAGGTCATCTGAATACTAAGATGAGTTCATTAAGAGGAACATGATTGGCACATGCCTGTAATACCTGTACTTGGGAGAATGCAGGAGAATCAGGAACTCAAGGCCAGCCTTGGCTTTGTGGCAATTTCAAGGTTAGCTGGGACTGTATGAGACCTTGTTTCAAAATAATGAGGGAGAGAGAAAAGTTATTATTCAGGAATATAATCTTCAATAACCTGCCTCTTTGAGTGCAGGGGGGTGGGGAAGGAGAGGTGGAGATGAGAGGGTGGAGGGAATGCCATTGTTTTCATATATTCTCTCTTAATTAGAACAATGACAGTCCTGTTGCCTTTGTTATGATTATCCTCCAGGTCTCCAGGGTAACCTGGTATAGATTCACTTGGAAGCCTACCATGCTTTCATACAATTCTTTAAAAATCAAACAAAACAAAACAAAAACAACTTTAATGGTTACACCCAGCAGATGTTTTCTCCATAGCACACGCCTGTGACATGAGAGGCAAATTGCTCAGTTGGAGACTCTGCTGACTGCTCAGTCCTGAGCCCCTAGCCTCATCCGGCTTCTTCCAGGCTAGGGTTACATGGTTGGTGGCTACATAAACAGCATCTTTGCAATGGGTTTCCATTCTTCGGTCTAATCAGATGCTCTTACATTCACATTTGTTCATTAATCAACACATATTTATTGAGCCATTACCAAGAAAGCATATTGATTTAAAGAGGTCAGGGTTCAGGTTCAGGAACTTTGTGACCTTGGCAAGTCATTAATGTGGGAGCCCATTTTTAGGTTTCCTAGTGGCTTTACCCAGCAGGTCCACATAGAGAGTATGATTAGGACCATGGGCCTAAGTGCAGGTGTCTGAGATGGTCTGCACCTGGCTGTGCTGGGGGTGGGGGGAGGTCTTTTGCTCCACCCCTTGGCATTCCTTTAAATATCCTAGGGCAGAGATAGTTGAGGACTGATGCATTAGGATCCAGGCCCTTCTGAGTCTATACTGTATCTTCTTTTTCTCTCCCCTCTTCATCTCTAACTAAGTCTCTTATCCCTCATTCCTCAAGAGTCCCTGGGGTAAATAAATGTGGGGACTGGTCCTCCAATGTTAACTCCCCAAAGCTGCAATCCTTCCTCCATGAATGAAAAGCAGCAATAGTTCTGCTTGGACGGGGTGGGTAACGTTCAAACGGGAAAATGTAGAGGTGTTTGTCAAGTTAGCCCACAGTAAGAACCCATCTGTTTGAGCCAACCAAATTTGTGAGCAGAAGACAAGCAAATTTGCTGTCTTCAGACCTTCCTAATCTAATCAAGCAGAGCCCACAATGCTCCCTGTCATTCAGATAATAAAATGTCTTCCGATCAATTTTGATAGTAGGAAGAGTCTCCTTCCAAAAGTTTAGATGTCTAGTCCGGTATTACAATCAAATCTGGGAGCAATTTAATTTAGGACTTCTCTCTGCCCAGCTTCCCCCAGGCCTTGGCGCCCAGTTGGAAAAGGGAGAGATAATATGACCTTTCACCTTTCCAGCTCTGTTTCCTACTCATTCATTGGCTGTGACTTCAGAATTCTCCAAGGTGAAAGAGAGGAAAGTTCACCATTCTGGACCCACTAAAGTTGGGAATTTGGACCTGAGGCTCCTGTGCCAGATAGATATCCAAAGCTTGTTTGCACATGCCATGGGCATTTTTTCAGGGCTACGTTGTGCTGCCTCCTCGTGTTTATAATAGCCATTGTCAAGCTCATCCAGGGTTTACCCTGAAGCCTTTCTCCCTTGGCGAGGAGGGGGTTCGTCATTATCAGGGCTGTCCTGCTGAAGTGAGAGACCGCCTTGACCTCCCACCACAAACCCAGGCACAACTTGGAGAGAGACCAGGGAAGGGGTGTGAAGGGTCTTGGTTAGGTTTGCTGACTCATCACTCTTCCCTTTCTTCCAGTGCCCTGGCTGCTGCTCAGTGAGATCTTTCCTGGTGGAATTAGAGGCCGAGCCATGGCCCTGACCTCTAGCATGAACTGGGGCATCAATCTTCTCATCTCTTTGACATTTCTGACGGTGACTGGTAAGAAGTCTTTTCCATTAATGTCTTCATAATCTTCATAGAAGTGTTTATTGTGGAAAATTTAAAGTATACCCCAGAGTAGAGAGGCTGGTACTGAACCAGCTCTGTCTATCACCCAACCTAAGCAGCTTTCAATCTTGACTCCTTTCTAACCCTACCTGCTCCCCTTATCAGGTTATTTTGAATCAGGTCATATGTATGCATTTTGTTCATTGAATTTCATCATGGGTCTCTGAAAGTTAAGACTGCAATGTAATTATCATCCGTAAAATATTAATAATCTTCCCTAGTATCACTCTGTTCACATTCTACCAACTACCTTGGAGTTATATTTTTATTCTTTGAGTTATCTTCAAATATGTAATTTACAATTGAATGGAATGTCTCATCATTGGTAGGCTGTGTCTCCATCCTTTCTACTAGACTTTTACCCCCTTATGGTTTGTGGAGAGGAACTCACTGGTTGTACAGATTTTTGCAGGATCTGGATCTTAATGGTTTTCAGGTCACATGTCCTCTTGTCCTTTGTGTTCTCTGTAAGTTCTTATGTAGATCTACGTGGAGCCTTGAAGGGGTGAGTCTCTAGCCCATTACCACACAACTTGGCAGGTGACACAGGATGCTCCCAACCTGGCTGCCCACCCCCATCCCAGGCCATGTGGAACTCCCTTGATGCTTGTCACCCAGACTCGAGGTTTTCATTCTTCCAGTCTGCCTAATTTTTTTTTGGGGGGGGACGGTTCGAGACAGGGTTTCTCTGTAGCTTTGGAGTCTGTCCTGGAACTCACAGAGATCCACCTGCCTCTGCCTCCCGAGTGCTGAGATTAAAGGCATGTGCCACCACCGCCTGGCAATTTTTTTTTTTTTTAACCCAGAATGCTTCTCTAAAGCGAGATATCTTCTCACTGCCATTTAGCTCCTCTGAATGTGGATCTTATATAAGGCAAGATGAGTGGTTGAAATTTTTATTTTTAGTTCTCAAAATGATGAGGTGGTTCACTAGCACCTTGCAAAACTGATCACCAAGATTTTTGAAATTAATCTCTCTCTCTCTGTTTCTCTGTGTCTGTCTCTCCCTCTCTTACACACACACACACACACACACACACACACACACACACACACACACACACATTCTGTTATTCAGTTAAAAAAACATGGACTAAAAATGGTGACAAATGACCTGAATCTCTGTGGGAAGACTCGCTGACCTAATAGATGAGCTAAGGAAGAAAGAGGTAGACCCTTGGATGGGCTCTTAGCATGCATCCTGGGAAAAAGGATTCTTTTTCTTCTCAGTGGTGGTTGTCTTTCTGAGAACCAACTTGACTATGTAGGATAGTCTGGCCTTGAATTCATGGCAATCCTCCTGCTTCAGCCTCCTCCCTCAGCTAGGATTATAGGCATGAGCTATGCACAACCAGATCTAGCACAACCAGATCCAACTGGTATCAGAAGCCAGGAATGATCTAAAATCTTTGACCTCTACTCAGGATGTCTAAAGATCTCTAAGTATCTTCAAAGATCCAATTTTTAAGCATGGATTGGGATGACCTAAAAGATATGAGGTTTTTTTGTTTTTTTTTTTTTGTTTGTTTGTTTTTTTTTTTTTTTTAAACATGGCAACAAGCCTTTGGAACCAACATTTTAGTGGAATGTCATCTGTATCAATATAAGCATACTGCTCCTGGTAAACAGACAATGAATTTAGTACACTATTCTGAAAAACTAGTTGAAAATTGCAGTACATAGTAGGCTGTGGTAATGCATACCTATAAACCCATCCCTGGAATGCTGAAGTCGGAGGATGAAGGATGAGTTCAAGAACATCCTGGAAAACACAGGAAAACCCTATTTCAAAAGACAAAAATCAAAAAAGGGGCAGAGTATCCACTAAGAGAGGACGGCCCAGATAGTAAGAGCCTGGCTCCTATGCTCTGTGGAGAATGGCTGGGAGCATTCTGGGTATTTGATGTGGATCCAAGGACTCTCAAAGGGTAAAGACACAGACAAATACTTGAAGTGTGTATCACAAAAACCAGGTCAGGAGGCGTGACTCACTGCACACCATCCAGAAGACAAGGCAGAACATCCTGAAAGGCAGATGTGGGGTCTGAGTAAGGGAGACAGTATGGCAGTGAGGCCATGGTCTCTCTGTGACTGCAAGTCTTCACACAGAATGAGGAACAAGTTCAATGAGATAATCTGTTGAGTATTACTAATTCCAACTAATTCTACAAGAATTAGATTAGGCAATCCACCTGGCAAAACCCTGGACTAGCAGCAAGAAAAACAGAGACAGGACTGATTACAGCTGCCAGAAAGAACTGCCCTGGAGCTCAAGAGATAGTTCAGCAGTTGGGAGCACTTGCTGGGCAATTATGATGATTAGAATTTTGATTCCAGCACCCACCACATCTGGCACACACCTGTAACCCTAACTCTGAGCTGGGGCAGAGGCAGAAGGATATTTGGGGCTTGCTGGCTTCCATCCTAACTGAGAAGACATGAACCGCAGGCTCTGGGAGAGACCCTGACTGAAAGGAACATGCAGAGAGCAAAAGAAGATAAGACCTGATGCTTTCAGACCTCCGTGTGCACAGACAAGCATACACATGTGCGCGCGCGCGCGCGCACACACACACACACACACACACACATCTTAAAAAAGAAAGGGCTTTGTCTTCCTCCTCCTTGCTCCTCCCTACCTCAGCATAGCTCACCCACACGTGGTTACTATGCTTAGATCCTTCCACACTGAAGCTATAAAAATGGCTTCAGTATATAACTACTCAAGTCAGTTTTTTCCCTGACCAACTGTGATTTGTGGCTATAGCTGTTAAGGGCTATTTTCAAATGCTGCCTGCAATTCGTCCATGCACATGTGTAAAAAGAGCTAGATACTTCTCCACTGTTCCCTGTCATCCTGAACGCTTGCTGCTGGTGCAGGGGGACAGCACAATGTAAATGGACAAACTTATATGCACCTGAATGGGGTCATGTCCAGTGTAATGTACCTTGGACTTGGCCAGTGATTAGAAAGGGATTATATCTTTGTTTAGAAGTGGCCAAGAGAGCTGACAAGTGAAATCCATCAAAATGTTGAGGATAGTGCTTCTTGCTGATAATATCTTAGTCAGCAGATTTCTTTCATTGGCCCCATTATCATGTGTTCGGCTGGACCTAGAAGGAAGCTTTACAAATATGTTGCTGGCTATTAAAAATACTGCTAACATAAAATAATTGATTGAAATCAGGGTTAAAAAGGATGAGCTCATTTCAAGAAAAGTCCACCTGCACAAATGTGTCATTAAAAATGGCCAAACTACAACAGTGGTGATCCCTAGAGGGAGTCAGGAGGAGGTAAGAGAAAATTGGCCTTGGGTATTTGTAGACTTCTGCATTGAAGTTTTGTTTTTTTGCAATGGTGATGTTGAGCTTTAATTGTTAACTTTACACAACCTAGAAACACCTTGGAAGAGAGTCTCAGCGAGGGATTGTCTATTTTGGGTTTGTTTGTAGGCATGTCATGGAAGATTGACTTGATTGGGCTGAGTCTTCCCATATCAATTGACAATGTGGGTGGCACCATTCCCTAGGCAGGGAATTCTGGACTATATATATACAGGAAGCAGGGTGAGCACTAGGAAGAAAGCAAGCAAGGACCCATGCATTTATTATCACTTCGCTTGACCATGCGTATGATACTTTAAGTTGCTGCCTTGATTTCCCTATAGTGATGAATTATAAAGTGGAGTTTATAAAGAAAGGCCAAATAAACCCTTCCTTTCTTAAAATGCTTTCAGTCAGGATATTTTATCCCAGCAACAGAAATAAAACTAGAACATAAGTGAACATGTGCTCTTTACATTAATAAAGATACATTACCACGTTGAAAAAGAAAAAATATGTGCACCCAGATAATGGCTCTGAGTTTAATTTGTGATGGTTAAAAGACTGCTATGCATTTTACCTAAGAAAGCTGGGGTAGTATTGTAAAACTAAACAAAAAGAACCCCGGCGATATTTTGAATTTGTGAATCTTATTTCCATGGAGACTAATAGCACGTACAAAGATACATAGGGCTTCCTACAGGATCTGAGCAGTGATATTCACAAATGGGATCAATGCAGCACAGAATACATTTCTAATCATTTTCTTTTGTCCCTTATAGATCGCATTGGCTTGTCATGGGTATGCTTCATATATACAATCATGAGTCTAGCATCCCTGGTTTTCGTTGTTCTGTTTATACCAGAGACAAAGGGATGCTCTTTGGAACAAATATCAATGGAGCTAGCAAAAGAGTAAGTATCACTGGTCATTGGTCAAAATGCGGTTTTTATATGTAAGTAACAATACCTGAAGTTATTTTAGAATATTCCCTTTGCTGCAAGATGGCTTGTATAATTCTAGCTCCTTAGCCTTGTCCCAAATGTGCACAAACCATTGCTTACCAATATGCAAGGCTTTTAAAACTTTATTTAATGATGAGAAAGAATTCCAAGCAGGGCACAGTACTATATGCCTGTGATCCCAGCACATGGGAGGCAGAGGCAGGATGATTGAATTCAAGATGACCCTTAGTTACACAGTAATTTTTAGACCAGCTTATTGAGACCTCATTTTAACCTTCTTCTTTGTCCAAGAAAGGACTTCTTCATTTCTAGCTTGTCACCCAGGAGGCCACCTTCGTTTGGGGTACTAAGTAGCTGCTGGGACATGATTCCCATACTGGGCTAGGACTATAGATGTTTTTTAGCCCTTCATCTAAAACAGGCTCAGGGTTCTTTTGAGCCCAAACACTTAGGGCTATAATTGGCAGAAAAACTCTTGGTTCTAAATGTCTATAATTCCTTATAATGTGGCACTCTCAAGTTAATTTTTGTAAAGGTAAGGAGTGTCTTACAGGATTAAGGCATTTAGAATTAAATTCTAGGCATTTAAGTGAATTTCACATGGAGAGGTGAGATAAATAATTTAACTGGCAAGTGGGCCATGAACAGCTTTCAGAGGCAGGGCACTGAGTTCTAACTGCTCAAACTTAATGGCCTGAGGGAGGTGATGGCCACCATCTAGGAATGAAGGGAAATGTGTTCTTCTTAGGAGTAAATTACAGTGGGAATGGGGCCATACTTAGTCCTGGGCCTTCCTACAAAGGAGGAAACCGTATTATAGTTTTGAATAGGTTGTGACTTTGTGTCAAAGCACTGGAGAGACAGGGATGGTGACAGAAACGGTGACAGTGACACCCTAGCTTCCATCTGAGGGAAGCTCCAGGCTGATGGATGAGCTGGTGGTGGGACTATGTGTGCAGATGTTCACAAAGGCCAGCCATTTAGTCCTGTGTTACCCGGGGCTGCTGTGAGGAGACGTGTGGAAAACATTCACTTTGTTTATGAACCTTGACGTGGTTGAAATCTTTAAAATAGTTTACTTTGCTAAGCAAAAAACCATAAAAACAAAAACTTTAGTCAGTTCAAATCATAAGTTGACTATCAAGTTTGGGGTTGCATTTTACTGCAGAGGAGGCCATTTTTAAGAAAATACAAATGAAAATGACTAACGTATAATGGAACAAATGTAGTTGTTGGGAAGGCTGATTGGTTAGGTAACTTGCATGAGAAGATTGGGTATGAGCATGTAAACCCTTCCTCCGACCTGCTGGACAGCATGTAGCCCAGGTTTTCTTTCTGTTTGAGTTTCTCAAAACAAGCTGGCCTTGACATCTCAATCCTCCAGCCTCCACCTCCCAACACAGAGCAGGTTTTTACTGAGGGTCATAAGATGTAGCTCCGTCTGCAGTCAGTTCATGCAATGGGAAGAGGGAGTGGTAAGGATTAAAATGAGACATATATACCAGCTACCCTCATCATGCTCTTATCTACTTCATCAGCTGTGACTCAACTCCTCTTGGCCAGTCAATAGACAAAGAATTAAAGCCAGAAGTGCTGGTACACGCCTTTAATCCCAGCACTTGGGAGGCAGAGACGGGCAGATCTCTGAGTTCCAGGCTAGCCTGGTCTACATAGTAAGTTCCAGGCTGGCAAATGCTATATACAGTGAGACCTTGTTTCAGCCCCCACCCCTGCCCGATAAGGAACTGAAAAAGTAGGAAACGACAGCAGCTGTTTTGACTTTACGTGGTGAACAAGAAATCAGATCATCGTGGTTTATACCCTGTTGGCTAGCACAAAGATAAATTACTCTTTTTGTTTGAGGATTTCATTGTATAAAAGTTTCTTTCCTCCCAAAGGAGAAGATACTAGAGCTGAATCTTGAAAGGGACATTTAGGTAAAGAAGATATTGGGGGCAGGAGTAGGGTTACACCCAGGAATATTGTCCTCAGAGCTGTGCTACAAAGGTTGACGTGCTTTTGGGAGACTGGGAGATGAACCCAGAAGCGAGAGGGGTCAGGCAAGGTCTTTGTCTATCTTGGTAGAGTTTGAACTTTATTTTAAAGGCAGTAGTGGGTTTTTTTTTTTAATGCATTTGTAGTGTGTGTGAACCATGCCCATGTGTTTGAATACTTGTAATCATGAGTATATATAAAGAGGCTAGAGGTGGGCTTTTGTCCCCCTCTTCCTCTATTGCTCTGAGCTAATGGCTGTCACTGAACTTGATGTTCACTGTTTTAGCCAAGCTGGCTGGCTTGGATCTTCCCAACTCCACCCCTCAGTGCTAGGGTTGTAAGCATGTTTAGCCATGCCCCATTTCTACTAAGTACTGAGGGTTTGAACTCTGGTCTTCACGCTTGTATAGAACATGCTCGTGGCCATGGAGCCGCTCCCCTAGCAGATGAGTTCCAATAAAATGAGATGAAGTGACCAGAGTTCAGAAGGAATGTTCTGACAAAATGGGAAGAACAGGAGTCACTGAATGAAACGATCTGAGGTTTCAGATGAGAAGATATGAAGCTGGACGTGGTGTAGCCACAGAGCCTATGAAACTGGGACCTGGGCAAGAAGGACAAAGAGGTTAAAGAGGGAATTAGAATTGCTCTCAGGCTTCCCGGAACCAACCTGCCAAGTATGCGATAGTGAAATTTAGGGCAGCAAGGGGTGGGAAAGAGGGGCCGGTTTAGGAGAGGCTCTAGTGGGCGTTGGGCATGGCTCCTGAGTTCCATTTGTACAGATCTCCTCTGAGATGCTTATGTGACACACAAGTGCAGGGGATGGCAGGTTAGCATGCACAGAAATCTGGGACTTGGGAGAACAGCTCTAGAGCTACAGATCTGGCAGTCAACACAGGGACATCGGTGCTAGGCAAGTGGTCAGTGGCAGGGTAAGAGACATTTTGTAGAGCCCAAGCAAATTTTGGCAGCTGCTTAAGAAAATATTTAAAAAACATCATCAGTGCATGGTTATGACTCTTTGGCTTGAGCAAGTGAGAGACCTCAGACTTGCATTTTATTGCCTTCATGGTGAATTCTGTTTGTGTGTATATACTTTGAATTACCCAACTCATATAGGACTCATGTAGGACAAAAATGTGCTTACAAGCTTTCCAAAGGTTCTGTGACCAATAGTGAAAGACTGTTGAGGGAGAGCAGGATTGAGTGGCTAAGTGAACTGCTACTTCATTTAACAAACTGGACCTAACTAGGGGCTTATTATCAATACCGTGTTTCCTTCAGAAGACTGACTTTTAAAACTTTTCACATTAGGCAGCTTTCAAGTAGAGGTGTCAAGTGAAGCAAACTGCAAATCATAACAACTTGAAGACAGAATCTTTCTATTTAGTGGGTTTCTAGAATGTTCCTTGACAGTAGGAGTTGGGTATTTAAAACTCAGCAAAACTTATTCAGCATTCTTCATGGGGGAGAATATTAAGTGAACACACTTGTGACTTACGGCTGTCTGTGAGACCACATTTGGTACTTTTGAGTCAAGTAGTTACTCAAAACCTTAATCCAGGCACTGTCTGAGACAGTCATGCATTGACAGGAGGGAGGGAGTCTAAGAAAAGTTATTGTGACCCCTCAACAGCACTGTGAGCCCAAACAGATGAGGACACTGGGACAGAGACGTGGGAAGATGATGACATGCCATTCTGGGCTTTCAACTCAGTGATAGCAACAGCGGTACCTATCAGGTGCCTGCTGCTGGGGGGGCGGGGCATGCCCTGAGATCTGTGAGGAAAAAGAATTCTGCTTTTTAACTCCTGATTACACAACACTAAAGAGCTGAAAGCTTTTCTCTGCTTGATGCAGGAGGTTGAGAAATGCTTTTAAAATAAAAATGTGTAAGCAGCCTGGATTATGTAAACTGACAAGAAGTGTTGGAAACATATTGGTAAGCAAGGTTCCCTGGAGAGAAATGCCAGAGACAAAAGTTTGTGATCTGAGCACGGGATCAAATTAACTAAGGAAATGTAGGGCAGTGGAAAGCCCATGGAACTTGCTAGTACATAGAAACTGAAGTAAACTCGAGTAAACTCGATCGAGGAAGTCTGCCATGGAGCTGAGGGAGTCATTAGGAATTTAGAAGTTAATAAAACAAATGCACCGACTTTTGTCACCAGGGTAACCAATCCTCATGTGTAAATCCCAATCGTTTTCCTAAGGACTAAGAAAGGAAACTATTTATATTATCAAATGAATTTTAAATTTGATACTACACGTTGGTTAAGATTTTCCTCTCTCCTATTTAGAGTTGGCCCCCACCCCAGCCCCAGTTTTTACAAAGCTGAGAAAACAAATATTCTTCCAAGGACGCTATAAAATATCCTTATAAAATAGTGTGACTCAGCTGAGAGTCAGGAAACATAGCTGCCATCATGTAATTTCAAAGGGTTTTGTTTGGAATGTCTGCCCTGCCAACTGCTACCCCAACATGTAGTATCACATTTAAAATTCATTTGACAGAGGGATGCTCGCTATATTCACTTTTTTCAAGGGTGATTTTCCTTACTCTTTCCCCCCACTTAGGTGAAAACAAACCAGTTAGTGTTTTATTAATGGTTTAGCTCCAAAGCCTTTTGATTACTAGCAGTTACGGGGATGTGTCCATTCCTGTATGCGAATGGGCTGCTTCTCAACGCGGAGAGCTTGGGAGATGGTCCTCAGTAACGTGGTTGTCACACATAGGGACCTGCTTGATTCCCAACACAGGCGTAAAAGAGGGCTGGCAGCAGTGAATGCCTGTAACCCCAGCCTTGGGGAAGTGAGGACAGGAAGGAGGGAGGCTAGCTGGCCAGGTCTGTGAGCTCCAGGTTCAGTGAGAGGCTGTGGAGGGATGGGGGAAGAATGCCATCCAACGTTGGCATCTGCCTCCACAGGAGCATACAAAAAACAAACACACACATAAAAACAAAACAAAAGCACACACTAAATAAGTGAAAAAGTTAAGTGCATATTGAGCATTTATTATACACTAGCCACGGGTGTAGGTGCTGCAACCAAATTAGCAATGAGAAAAACAAAACAAACAAACAAATCCGCTCCCAGGACAATGAAAATGGGCTGATTCGCTCCTAAGTGGTTGGGGCGGGGCAGGCTTCAGGTGGCTTTGCTAAGATGACCTTTAGGATACAATCTGGGTGATCAGCCGCCAACCCAGGGAGGTAAGGGGACAAAGAATGCAGGTGGAGGACTGAGTACAGAGGCTAACTTGGGACCGGGCTTGGCCTGTTTCCGGCAGGGCAAGAGCTCTAGGTCAGAGCCACTGGGGGTGATAAAGTAGGCTGAGCAAGGAGCTGGTTAGTTCTAGCTGGGTGGGAAGGGACCAGAAATTTTAGCCTGGGCCGTGACATTTCAAGTCAGGTGTGTTGTGAGAACGAACAGCCACCTGGCAGCCCAAAGCTGGGGAGGCTCACAAGCACAGTGCTGGCCTCCGATGGCCCTTCCTGCCGCAGGGAAGTCTTGAAGTCTTCTGTGCTGGCAGTTGGCAGACTTGGTACTCAAGCCAGCTCTTCTGGTTTTGAAGAATCAACTGTATTTCTATGACATCAGCCCCATCATACCCCGTCTCTTCTCCGTTTTCCAAGACTTCCTGTTTACTCCTACATTCTCCACATTATGTTATTGTACTTTTTATTGGCATAAATAGAAACTTGCTGGGGTCTCACTCTTTACCCCTTCCTTTTAAAGACAGGGTTCTATGAATCCCTGGCTGGTCTTGAACTCTTTATGGAGTTGAGAAGAACCTTGAACATCAGATCATCTTGCTTTCTACCTCCCAAGTGCAGGGGATTGTGTCCCAAATGTACCCGTATGCTAGGGATTAAACTCAGGGCTTCCTGGACGTTAGGCAAATACTCTGCCAAGTGACCTACATACCATTTCTCCCATCTTAAGAAGGCTATGTCTTCCAAATTTGCCATTTCCTTATTTATAGCAAAGTTCTTTATCAATTCTGCTCATTCCCCCTTTTCATCAGCTGCCCCAATGAGTCTTCTATGGTTACCAGTTCCCTGAAATGAGATCAATTCTCAGTGCTTATTTTAGGGGAGAGTGCAATAGTTTCTGAAGTAACAGCTTTGCCACGTGTGGGCCCCCCCCCACTTCCGGCTGTCTCATTTCTCACCAGATACCTGTCCACACCTGGGTCCACGTCTTCTCTGTTGGGGAGCTTGGGCTTCCTCTTGCAACTTCTCCATCACACCCTTGGCTTCATCTGGGCCAGTGCCATGCCCTCTGGACCGTGTACAGCGGGAGTTGGAATTCATCTTTGATCTCCCTCCTAAACTTGAGGCGTGCCTACTCATGTCTTGCCTACATCTCTCTTCATGCTGAGATAAGCTAAGCATGCTAATTCAACCCATGATGGCCCAAAGAAAAGTCCCTCTCCACATTGCTTCAGACCTATTTTCCTCACTCTATGCCAATGTCTTTCGTTTGCTGAGGCCACAAATGCCAGTCCTTCTCAAATCTCTCCCCCCCACACCCCACCTTCTGTCTGTTAGGCTGTGCTGACTCCTATTTCCACAGGTATCCATTTCTTCCATCCTAGTCTTGAGGTACCAGCAACTCCTTTCTTCGTTACTGTTAGCGGTCACCTACCTGGTCCCTTTCCCCTAACTCCCCACTCCATTCCTTTGTTCCCGTTCCCTAGGGGTTCCTCATGGAGAGAAAAAGCCAGAGTTTATGCTTTCTGCTACCCTCCCCCTTTCAGCCACCCTCACCCCAGAACTCCCCAGGCACACTCAAGGCAGCAACTTTTTCATGGCCTTCCCCTAGGTAGGTATCTGCCTCATAGTGCCACCCCCACTTTCTTGCCAATCTACTTTAAATCAGACTCCAGACCTACTTTATTTCAGTTAACAAACATTCCTTTGGCTTATTAGCTATCTCTCATTATGTTTAGTTCTGTGAAAGCAGGAATTTATATATTAAAAAAAAAAGTGTTTTACCTGCATGGGTGTATATGTACACATATATTCCTGCTGCCTGCAGGGGCTAGCAGAGGGCATCTGGTCCCCCTGGAACTGGAGTTCCAGACAGTTGTGAACGTCCCTGTACAGACTGGGGAGCATGCCTAGGTCCTCTGCAAGAGCAACAAACAATCTGAGCGAGTAAACCACCCCAAGGGGCAGCAGGACTTTTCACTCTTCGTTCTTGTTCCTCATCACCTACAACAATCAACCCCCTGGTTTGTAACGAAAGCACATTGTTGAAGGCACGAATACAGAACAAAGAAGCTGGATAGCGGAGGGAGGTGTGGCCAGGATAGCATCTAAGCTTCACGTCTGAGAGAGTGAAGCCACAGTGACAGGGCAGCCCGGAGGGGCCTAGGTTTCATGGTGCACGGATAACTAGTCATTCTGGATATATTAATTTGGAAATGTTCATTAAGACACTAACAGAGACACATTATATACATTATATAGGCAGCTGAATATGAATCTACATGTTAGAGGCTACTGGTCTTATGAAACCAGATCATTCATCAGAAGTAGAGGAGAATGGGGTTCAGAGCTGGATCAAGCCCTTGATTCTGCCAATATTTAGAGATAAGAGATTGGGGGGGGGCATGGCACACACCTTTAATACCAGCACTCGGGAGGCAGAGGCAGCCACATCTCAGGGAGTTTGAGGCCAACCTGGTCTACAAAGTGAGTTCCAGGGCTGTTGCACAGAGAAACTCTCTCAAAACACAACCAACTAACCAACCAAAAGTAAAGAGATCACCAAGGACCAAGAAGGAGCCAATGGTGAGGACGGAGGAAAGTTAAAGGAACAGAGTATTACTGAAGCCAAGTGCTCCAGATAGTATGGGTTGGGAAAGTCAGGCTTGAGACTCCAGGCGTCTTAGTGAAGTAGGCACTGATGCTCACAGAGGGACAGGAAAGAGAACCCAAGTGAGGACATCCCCATAGTCCTGCTATGGAAGAGACAAAGGTACAGGCAGATCTTCCACTTCCCATCACTACAAATCACCCAGGGGCCTGTCTTCCCTTCTCTTATTTCCAAACAGATCTTCAGTCCTTGCCCAGGACTCTGAAACCCCAGGGCGCCTGTCACCCACAGCTTCCCTTCTCTTACAAATGAAATTTGACTAGTTCTTTTAAGGTTAGGGGCATAGCCCTGAAGCAGGGCTTTAGGAGGCCACCTGGCGCAATTCCCTAAGGCAGCTGACTTTCCTCCTCTTTGGAGACACTTCAACACCACCTCTCACTTTCTGTTGTGACTCTCTTAGTTGAGGCCATCTGTGAAGATCAGGCTTCCAGTCTCCCCCATACCTTGTCTAGAGACCACAGCCATCTAAGTACGGCCCTGGTGTGTTCTGGGAATCTTCACAAGGATTCCCCACTTGAACTCCAGTTGCTGAACATCTGATCAGCAATTCCTACCTCCACTCTCAGTCACCTTTCCATTTTCTCACCGGCACTTTTACACCCTCAAGTCACGTGCTTCTGAATTTCTCCTAGGAAAGCACAAGGCCCTTGGAAGCCAGAGTACTATCCAACTCCACCCACACTGCCCACTGTGACCTATTTCATTCCCTGTGGAAGAGAAGACGGTTCCAAGGCACTCCCCTTTCTGTTAAATGAAAGGGGAGAGCACACTTCAGGCTGGTGGGAATAATCTGTGCTGTAGAAAGGGGAGGCAGAAAAATGCAAGCAAATGAAGCAGGATTTGCGGTGACACTTTTCTGTGGTAACATTCAGTTACTCCTGGAGTCCCGGCCTCTAAAGAGGGGTGCCGTGGCCGTGTTCTGAGAGGATGGCTGCCTACCTTTCCTCTCTGCATGAGATTGACCAAAGGCTGTAGGTACATATCAGAATTCTCAACATATTAAGGCTTTACCATAAAAATGTTTTTCCATGAACTAAACCCCATGACAACCCCAGGGTGATTTTTAAAATAATAGCGCGGCAGATTTCTTTCAAGTACTATATAAACGAAGAATGACATTTTCATTAACGCCTCGCTCTCTTTTTCAGGAACTATGTGAAAAACAACATTTGCTTCATGAGTCATCACCAAGAAGAATTAGTGCCAACACGGCATCGAGAAAGAAAGCCCCGAGAGCAGCCCCCGGAGTGTAAAAAGCTGTGTGGACGGGGACAGCCACAGCAACCTTCTGCAGGGACCTAAGGGGCTCAGATCCTTACATTACGGTGCAGGGGCAGGACTAACAGGGGTCTCTGCCATGGTTTCCCCTCAATGTCATGGAGAAATTTTACACGGACACCCTGAAGCTAGAAAGACAACCTTTAATTCCTCTTCCCCAAGTGGGACCTTTGCCAAACGGCAGACGAGGCACCACCAGTGCCCCAATGTATCAGGCAAAACAAAACGAAATCCTGGCAGATTCAATACCTTCTACCTTCTCTTCAGTGCAGCCTTTGGAAAGACCACGTTCTAGCGACGAGGCCAACCTCTGCCTTAAGCTGTCTGTGTAGCCTCTGAAGACACTCCTTGCTCTGGGTCTTCTGTCCAAACACTGTGGATGATTCAATTGCACCTACGTTGTAGATCAGGATGGTGTTCTGGGTAAGACCCTCGTGACAACTCAAGTCCACCAGCACCAAGATCATGCAGCTAGTACACCACACGTAACAAAATACTAGTTAATCAAAAATATTCTTTTATAAATTTTATGTCAAATTTTTTAAATGCTAAGATAAACCATTTTTCCCTTTTTAAAAGTGATTAGAAAAGTCAATTTAAAAATCCTGGGACCATATTTATTTAGAACTAGTTTAGTGAATATTAGAAAAGGAGTCCAACATAAGGTTATTATTTATCCCGATCTCTAAGCAGTTAGGTTTAAGTTATAAAGTCAAATCTATAAAAATTGCATCTTGGGAAGGCACTTGCGGTAGGTAACCTGTAGCAATCTGCAGCTTTCTGCATCCTTCCCGGTCCTCAGGAATCTCTCTACCTCGGGCTGTGGCAGGCAGCCTCAGTGCTCACTTTCAGATGAATGCACACAGAATAAATGGACACCCACATCAGGATAGATCCCTCTGTCTTTTCTGTGATATACATTGATAAGCCGTACCAGCAAAGTGGGTTTTTACCCACAGGATGCATTTCTCTGGCCTGTTTTTCCAGTTGAATTTTAAGATTTGACAAAACATTTCACCAACAGAATTTGCATATGACAGAAAACCTGTGATAAAGAATCTTGACTCATTCAATAAATTACAGATGGTACACCGAAAATAACCCTTAAGGTACAATCAGCCTAACTTGAAAAATAATTCAAAGTTCTATGAACTCCCCCTCAAAGGGCTCCATATCCCTTAATTTGGGATTTTCTTCCTTTCCCTACCAAATGGTCCCGGTCTGACAGAGAGGTCCATGGCCCATCACATTCCCGTCTAGTAAAATGCAAAGGCTTGAATCCACACAGAGCAACAGAGAAAGCAGCACCCCCGAGCCTCAGGGGCATGACGGGAGGGCCTGGTTCTGAAATGTATCAGCTGAATTAAAGGAGGCAGGAAGAAGCCGTGAGGAAGGGAGATTTAAATCTTGATTATGTCGCGGTGTATCTCACATCAAGTAAGAATGTGTGCTGTTT
Organism: Onychomys torridus; assembly: GCF_903995425.1. NCBI lineage: Eukaryota > Metazoa > Chordata > Mammalia > Rodentia > Cricetidae > Onychomys > Onychomys torridus. The sequence continues at coordinate 32,487,604 of NC_050461.1, read as the reverse complement.
TCTGTTTGTTGTGGGAGGAGAAGGCAAGGTGTGTTCTGTCGAGCATCATTTTAAGTTTACTGCATCTGGAATTATATGCCACGTTAAAAAAACCAAAACCAAAACCCAAGGCAGGTTATCAACCTAAGCTTTTTTCCTTTTCTTTTTTCCTCCAAGTATGAGATTAAGATATTTTAAAAATTGTTAAATGATTTTAAACATATATGGACACGCATATTTGCCTTTTTGGTATTCCTTGTGAACGGTCAAGAAACAAGCAAAGGCAGCACATTACTAATGACTTCAATGTAAGTATCATAAACGGTCTATTGTTCTATTACCCCAAGAATGGAACTAAACTATCTGGTTTCCAAAATAATGTTTTACCCAGTATTTGCCCCACCCCACCCCCAGCACATGAAGCCTTTGGTTTTCAAAAATAAAAAGGGGGAATACTTACACTTTGTATGTCTATATTCACAGTTTTTATTTATATAAAAATGATACAGTACTTGTAGAAAAGCAGGCGACGAGAGGCTCACTCACTCCAGCTTTGTTTAGGGGACTGCCCAGGAAGCTGCCAGGGAGTGCCCACACAGCAGGAGAGTCCAGACTCGATCATGCTTCCTTCACCCCTCAGACCATTCCCAAGAGCTTCAGGTCGGCCTGGCTTTCACACACTGAGCATGTGACGTCATTTGGATCTGCACCTTCCCCATACAAGTCTCTGCCTCATATTTGTATTTCTGTGTGTTTGTGAACACTGCAAAACAGGAGTTCACTGCTAATCAAACAAGTGGGAAGACCAGAGAGCCTTTAGTCTACCTCTAACAGCATCCCCACCCTGCCCCCCAGGTATTAGGATTTTGGCTAATGATCTTAAAACAAAGAAAATAAAAACAAAAAATTGAAGACTTAAAAAAAATCACAGTTAACTATGGGAAAAGCAAGTATAAAAGTTAGCCTTTGCTCTTACTTTTTGAAGGAGCGAAAGGCAAGGTATGGCGGCTTTTAGGAGACAAAACTGACTACAGATTCCTATGTACTGTTTGTTCAGTGCTTAAGCTAGCCTTGTAAGAGGTTCTATGTAGAAAATGTACTAAGCACAAAGGTGTAGATGTTGCAAGCTTTTGTGAAAAATTTCAAACTATATTAATTCAGAGTTTCATGGGAAATAGTTTAGTTTATCTGGAATCTAATTTTTGACTCTACCTGGCTCATTTGTAGGTAAACCCACTACTGCTTACACTAACACCTGTCTGATCCTGCCTTTTCAGCCAGAGCTCACTCATTGGTGAGGACCATGTTTCCTACGAATATTCTAACCTTCAAATCAGCGTTCACATACTCCAGTCATCCTTCACCCCCACTTACTAAGACAAAGGGAGAGCAGAGATGAGCTTGCCCATGGCTTTCTGCTTCAAGCAGAGCTCTAACTACACAGTGGCACAGATATGGCTTGTGGGCACTTCTTGTTAAAACACAATGTTATCAACTTCCGACAAGACTTGTGGTGTAGCCTTGAGCACCAACCTAAGACCTGCAAGAACCTCAACTCCTTAATCTACAGCAAGGCTCTGCAGAGTCACAAAGGTAATACAAGGTAGTCTAGCACATCTTCCTTCCCATACCCATTGAGAGAAACAGGCCTCTGTAAAACTACAATTGCTTTGCTTTTAAAAATCCTTTAACATTTTCTACTGTATTAAATTAGTACCACAGATCATTACTGTTTACCTGTGGAGTTCTACCCTAGTTACCTAGAGCTTATATACATGTTTTTTATTTCCAATCTTCAAGGAAAAATTTTAATTCGTATTTGGTAACAGATCATGAAAAGATACTATATACATGTAGCATACACACACACACATACATATATCTATATATACAAACACACTTCAAAAAGAAGCCCACATACTTTAGCCAAAGTCTAAGCCTGCATAGATTTTAAAAAATTTTGAATACAGTTTGTTTAAAAGAGGAAATGGTCAATGAAAGTTACAGAATGAATATGAAGAGAGATCTTTTCCAAACTTTTATTTGTGCACATTCAATTTAAAAAGGTAACTTTTACAGGTTCTTTGGTGCCCATATTCAGCATACAAAAATGTAAAAGACTATTCACAAAGAAAACACATTAGCTCCAACTGGAAAAATAAGGATAACAATAAAACCATTTTCGGAAGGTAGTGCACACTGTGACAGCTCTGCCTGTGGGGACATGAGAATTACTGCCAAAATAAATAGAACGTCCTTTTGTAAAAGCAGCAACGTCATGTCTTGTAAACTTCCTTTTTATATTACAGCAAAGTCTGAAGTAAATCCAAAGGGACTGGAGCTTACACTGTAGCCGTGAGTACGAGTCTATTTCCTCAGTCACTGTTGGTCCACTTTTCCTTGTGGTTGAGTCCAATGTGCAGCAGGGTTCAAGGTGCTCAGTTAGAGACTAACCGGTCAGCCAAGTGTGAGTTATAAAATTTCCTTCCTGCTTTCAAACACAAATGGGTAGACCTGCTCCACAGCAGTGGCCACAGCCTTTACATTGGGCCCTGTAACCAACAGAAGGAGGAGAGGCTGAGAGGAGGAGCCCACAAGAGGGGCAGCCGGGGAAACTGACTTCCCAGAGTCAAGACACTGGGCCCTGGTTTAGAAGCCCGGGCCACTGTTCAAAATACTGCACTTACACACTCCTGGATGTCTAGAATCCCAGCAAGAACCCAGAGAACAGGTTGTCTAGACAGTTAAAACACAAGTTGGGTGCTTCAGTTTGGGGCACTGTCATGAAAATCTGCTCTACCACTGAGGGGGACAATCGGCACTGCACCAGTGCGGGAAGGAAGGACAAACTGACTAGACACTGGCCGTCCTTTGGGCCACCGTCACCAGACAAGACTCAATGGAGGGGCACAGGCCATGAGGACTCAGCCAAGGATACAAGGGTGGCTCCTAAACCCCGGCTCTTACATTCTAGGGCCTAAGTCTCTAGCCTCACTCGCTTGTACTCAGGTGGCTGGCAGAGTTCTGGGGAAGCATCAGGTGAGGACGCGATGCTATGGAATAGTTCATTATGTGGTAATTAACCCACAGACCCTGGATCATTTAAATGGGCAAAGGAAACACTAAAAAGGAGAACTGGTTTCTTAACTAGTGAACAAAACTTGTTTCACTAGTATATAATCACCTCCTGAAGTCATGAAAAGCCAATGTTAGTATAGTGCTCTCAGGAACTATCCATTTCATAGGACATTTCAGATGTGTGTATACACGGCATAAAAATCAGGTCAACTGTCTTCAGCTTGTTAGGGTGTTTAACCAATCATCTATCAATTCAATAATTAAACACTGAAAAGGAATGATCACAAACACAATGCATAGTAATTAACCAGGTTATTTTTCTTAAATTTGTTATGATGTCTTATTTTCAGTTCAGTAAGTATGCTCTGGGGGTTGGGGCATGTTAAGTCAGAGTCTCACTCACACTATAGCCCTGGCTAGCCTGGAACTATGTAGACCAGGCTAGCCTCACAAAGATCTGCCTGCCTGAGTGCTGGGATTAAAGGCATCAGCTACCACCCCCAGCATATTCAGGTTTCTTTAGGTTTACATTGGGTTTTTCTAAACTTAATAGAGACCTAATTATACATTGAGACCTCTCAGAAACCTAGGTTCACAAGTTCAGAAGCATTTGAAATAAGAGAACAATGAAACTGATCCTCACTGCCCCATTTTTAAGATTGAGGTGGGAGCCCAGTGAGTAGCTTTGAAAGGCCCCAGGAAGATGGGAAAACACAGCATCAGTTAAACAGCAGCTGATTGGTTAACTCTTCATTCTCTTAAGAACTGAAGAAGCGAAATTCAAGACTAGGAATCTATCTTAGCTTAATTTTGTTTTTGGGACCTGACTCCTAAGCAATGTCCAAGTATAATTTATCATCACAGTGCACTTCAAAACCAGCCTGCAAGCTAATGCCTCCCTGGACATGCATGCCTAGTGAAGCCACCTGTCCTTCCAACTACTTAAAAGAGAGTACAGCTGTGCACTAGGTAAAACAATTAGAGTGTGGGAAGTAAATACAACCACTCGGGACACGGAGAACGAGCCTCATTAGGCTGAGGGTAAAGGCAGGCAGACACAAGACAAGCACAGTAAGATGATCTGTAAGTAATACAAAGGTAGGAAACTAACCTCCAGTGCCTAGAGTCAGGAGACTGACTTCCTATGAAGGGTAAAGGAAGTGACTGTAAGAGACAAGTTAGACACTGTTCTTATCTTGTTTTCCGACCTCTGCCTCTCAAGTGCTGAGATTGCCCACTAGACGCTGTTCTCATCAATGAATCAGAATGGGTATCTCTTTTATCATTCAATCCAGAGCAATTGTGGCTCTATGTCATACATTACCTGTCACTGTGATACTTCCTGTTGAAAATATCTGTAATGTAGCTCTTAGAGACTTTATCCGATAGCACACAGCAGGATGAAGTTCGGGTTCATAGCTATATAAAAACACAATCATGTTTTGTTATTTAAAATGAATGGCAGCTTCAAAGTTTGTGTGCTGTCTTGATTCTCCAAAGACCTACCTGGCATGAGGTCTATTGTTCTTGGTGAATTCTGGCAAACGGATTTCAAAGGGCATGTTACAAACGGCCAAAACATTCACAACCTTAAAATCTGTAAAAATTACCTATGGGAGAGAAGTAAAATTCCGTAAATTATTTTGAAACATACAAAAAAGTGCTTCTGAAGGTAATCTGTACTAATTAAAAACCCTCAATAACACCACTTTTAAATGATTGTATAATTGAAACTATGTATGCCATCTTTTAAATTTTAGGTATAACTTAATATTGAAAATGGGATATTTAAAACAGAAAAGAGCAAGGAAAGGAAAGGGGTTCAAAAGTCAGAATGGAAAAGCTGTCAGAGAATTCAATTCACAGAGAGGGCTGGGCTCTTAGATTCAATGCAAAGGCATTTCTGTGGGCTCAGGTAGATGTCAGTGATCCTTGGGATGAGCCAGTCAAAAGCTGCTTTTAAATAGTAGAGATTTCTCTCCACACTGGTAAGCTTATGCTAGGGAAAGAAACTTCAAAGCTGAAAGTAATATATTTTTTTAAATAATTTTTTGTTGTTGTTGTTTTGTTTTTCAAGACAGGGTTTTTCTGTGTAGCCCTGGCTGTTCTGGAACTTGCTCTGCAGACCAGGCTGGCCTCAAATTCAGAGATCCGCCTGCCTCTGCCTCACGAGTGCTGGGATTAAATTCACGCACCACTGCCCTGCATGCAAGTAATTATTTTCTTAACATTAACAGCTACTCCTACCAACATCTTCAATTTTTTTATCTTTTTTTTTTTTTACATTTCTCCTTCTCTTTTCATTCTCTCTCCCTCTCCCCCCCCTCTCTGTGTGTGTGTGTGTGAGTGAGTGTGTGTGTGAGTGAGTGAGTGAGTGTGTGTGAGTGAGTGTGTGTGTGAGTGTGTGTGTGTGTGAGTGAGTGTGTGTGTGTGTGTGTGTGTGTGTGTGTGTGTGTGTGTGTGTGTGTGTGTGTGAGTGTGTGTGTGTGTGTGTGTGTGTGTGTGTGTGTGTGTGTGTGTGTGTGTGTGTGTGTGTGTAGGTACTGGGGATTACACTCCATGCCTTACACATTCCAGGCGAGTCTCTACCACTGTGCTATATATACATAGAAGCCCAGTTGAACACTTCCTCCCAAACCGCACTTCTGGGTGACAACTATTCTCCAACCCAGCACTTGTCCGAAGCAGCAGAAAGCTAGATCCACCCCACAGCTACACCTCAAAGCTCCCTCTGCCACTTCCTCACACACTGTGGCCCCACTCCCCACGGGCAGTCACTTCTACTTCTACCCCTACACAAGGACATCTCATCTTCTGCTTTATTTGCTCACTTGAACATGACCTACTAAGGCCACTGTAAGTAGTGATTTTATTCACACTCTGACTGTAACAAAATACTTGAAAGTTGAGAAACAGCAATGGGTGACATTACACATGAGAGGGTGCCCCCCCCCCACTATGTCTGCATCAGCAGGGTTCTACAGCTCTCTAACCCTCCCCATGACAGCGTTTCTCTGTAGCCCTGGCTGTCCTGGAACTCGCTCTGTAGATCAGGCTGGCCTCAAACTCACAGAAATCTGCCCGCCTCTACCTCCTGAGTGCTGCGATTAAAGGCATGCGCCACCACTGCCCAAGACCAGCTAGTCTTTAAGAGACCAGAAGGCATTTCCTGAGAAATGTATGTGTATGGTAGAGAGGTGGAAAACCTGGAGTTCAAAGAGCATTACCCTGCAAGAAAGCAAGTCTCCACGGGAAAGCAATTTAGGGAAAAACCAGGATCTTTTCCAAATCCCCACACACTTAGTTACCAAATTCTTGAGATCCATTTAGTCTATTAAACTTTTTAACTTTATAAAATAAAATCATTGAAAAGTACGCGTATTTTTGGAAAATGTTACCTGAAAACCGAGTTTCTGCAGACTACGGGCTAAACGTCTGGCCCCAAATTTAGCTTCTTCTTCGCTGTAGATGGAGTAAAAAAGATGATTAGTGGCGCGGACGATGCACTCTACTGAAGGCATCATCGACCGAACCTGACCTTCGGTCCTGGCAAACGTCCTCCCCGTGGAGAGCAAACCAAAGGAGAAAGCTTACCCAAGTGGCACTCACCTTGTTGCTCCAGTGCAAATAATTTTTCCTGAGGACCAAATTGTAGCTGTAATCCTAGGTTTCCTAAGCTTCATTAATACTTTCTGGGGAAAAAAAAAAAAAAAAAAAAAAACCAATCATCTAATAAGCATTAATCTTCAGAACTGTTCTGTCCTATGTGCCCATGTCAACATGTGACTCCAAGCTTATACAAGGCTGAAAGAACTGTTCATCAAGTCACCATCTTGAAGTCAAGTTCATACTCAACACAAAGTCTGAAGACTGAGTTACAAGTGTGTTAACAGGCCTCAGAAAACGGTCTGCACACATCTGTCCCTGCAGAGTTCTTCCCTTGCTTGATCATATGCACATTAGCAAACTAAACCAATTCAATCTGAGGAAGACTTAAAATCTGCCAACAATGTGTGATCCTACAGTCTGTGTGGGGACTACAGACATGGGTTTTGGCACCTGACCCCCTGTGTATTCCTTCTTTGTTAAAGGAAGATAATAATTACTAACACATTTCAGAATCTTAGTTGGCCGCCAACGAGATTTTTTTTTTAGCTGAATTTAGTTCATTCTTAGTTTCTAGTTCTAAGAACTTGAGATAGTTTACTTAGGGTACACTGGCATTTAGCTTTTAGAACGTAAATGAGCCTTCAGATACAATCCTAACTTAAAAATCTTTTGTTGAGTGTCGATGGTATGCCTGTTCATGTGTACATGTGTACAGGCATACACCATGGTGTGTTATGTGTGTGCAGGCGTACACCACAGCGTGTCTTTGTCCCTGCTTTCCACTGAGTCTTGCCTATTGCTCATTGGCAGGCTGGCCCATGCCCTTGCAGGGACTTCACCTCTGCCTCCTTTCGACCGCATCTTAGCACTACATGGGTCTGAGCATCCTAACACAGCAAGTAATTTACCCATTAAGTCAGCTCCAAACCCTCCATTTGAAAAGTTGTGTAGTCATTGTAGAGTGCTGGTCTTTATAAGGCCACTGCTTTAATAAGTGTATCATGGACTCTCATCATATTCATCACCTATGCTCTGTCCTTTCTCCATGCTCCCACTTCAAATAGTCTCCTTTCTTTTTCCAGTCTTCCTTCTGCTGTGTCATATGTGCATGTTATGTATGTTAACTTGAATGGTTTATCTATTTGAAAATCAAGAATCCAAAAATTAGAGAAAGTATGTGATATTCGTTTTTCTGAGTCTAGCTTATTTCACTTAATATGTTGACTTTCATTGCATCCTTTTCCCAAGAAATGACATACTCACTGTATATTTATGCCACATTTTCTTTATCCTTTCATATCCTTATGGACACCTACACTGGTTCTGTAACTTAGCTATTTCCACAGATGCTGAATTTTCAGTTCAGCGGTGTGTAGGGGTCTACCTCCCCCACACACACTTTTTCTGTCCACATTCTTGCCAGCTGAATGAGAATGGCCCATAGGCTCCTATGTTTGAATATTTGATCTGCAGTTGGTGGAACTGTTTGGGAAGGATTAGGAGGTATTGGAGGAGGTGTGTCACAGGGGTCAACCAGCTTTGAAGTTCAAAAGTCCATGCTATTCCCAGTGTCAGTCTCTCCCTGACTCCCAACTCTGCCCCATGTTGTGGATCAAGAGGTGAGCTCTTAGCTACTGCTCCAGCCCCGTGCTTGCTTGCCTACCTTCCCACCAGGAGGATCTTAAAACCCCTGAAACTGTAAGCCTCCAATAAACTTTCTTCTATAAATTGCCTTGGTCATGGTGTCTTAAACAACAGAAAAGTAACTAAAACACCAGTAATCTTGCTGTAGTTTTATTTTGCATTTCTCACATTTCTAATGTTAACTGCATTTTTCAACATGAATTTTAGCAAAGCCAAATGCATACCACATACCTACTGTCATTTATAAAGCTGACACCAAATCATTAAGATTTTGTTACATTTAAAAGTGTTAAGTGTTATTATTAATAAGTAATAGAGTAATAGGTTTTTTTTTTTTGGGGGGGGGGGGGGGAGCAGGTTAGAGACAGAGTTTTTCTGTGTAATCTCTGGTTATCCTGGCACTTGATTTATAGACCAGGCTGGCCTCAAACTCAGATCCGCCTGCCTCTGCCTCCCAAGTGCTGGGATAAAAGGTGTGTGCCATCACCACGTGGCCCAAATGTAATAGGTTTTACAAAAACGTAAACTCTTAAATTTAGGTTAGGATATGAATCATATTTTTTAAGTAATTTATTATTAAAAATATATCTTAGCTAACTAAAAAGGAACAGGAAAATTTACATACAATAAACATTCAATCAGGGTATAAAGCCACTAAGACTTGGAGTGAGTGGCTACCCCCAGTGCCTGCCAACTCCATGAGAAGGTACTTCTACAGGGCTCCTGCTGTATCAGTTACAACCAGCACAGAGCAAGGTGCTCACAAATTCTCTGTACATACTCATGCACAGCACTGTCAGATTAGGCTAGATAGCACATATTCAGAAATTTCGATACTTACTCCAACATCACGCTTATAAATGACATTTGCTCCCTCCAAAGCAATCTTCCTTAAGTTCAAATGGCATCTTGTTCTAAAAACACAGACTACATTTGTAATTAAAATGTCCAATGCAACATCACTGTCTGCATCCATTGGGGTAGTTTAAAAACTTAGTTTCCCACCACGAAGATCACATCCTGGGAAATAAAACAAAATAAAGTCATTGACCTTGAGTGTTCTGCTAATTTGTTTTTCACAAATATTCTTAAAACTAAAAAAGAAATATTACCAATATTACAAGAATCAAATCATGTTTCCTCTTACCACTAAAAATGCTACAATAGATAAACATATTATCTTTAAATAACTTTCAATCCTGTTAAGTGAATAACTCTTCCATATAAGATCCTGCCCCTATGTTCCAGGTGTGCTATAGTCAGACTCCAAGCACACTGCAGTCAAGGGCTACACCTCACGGTCCCAATGTCCAGTCATTCCCGAGGCCTTGCAGGCACAATACAAAAAAAAAACTAGTATTTTACATAAGGATCCAATTATGTGATGGGCACAGTGGCACCTGCTGGTAATCCCTGCACTTAGGAGGCTAGGGCAGGAGGATGGCCCCAAGTTTGAGGCCAGCCTGGGCTACATAGTATGACCCTGTCTCAGAAAATTAAGAAGTAAAAACTTACAACACCTATATACAACCATATAGTATTCAATTCTATGTACCAACCATACCTTAATTTCACTATTTTTTCTTATACTTTTGGACTTTAATCTTTCATTTTCTGTTCCATGTGTACATCTGAGCTCCCTTTAATCCTTTACTTAGGGTTAGTGTATTCACATTTGTAAGTAGGATTTTAATGGTTATAATTACACACACACACACACACACACACACACACACACACACACTTTTTGTACTGTCCTATCTGAGTTGAGTATCAAGACTATGCCAGTCTCAGAAAAATTAGGGTAGTTTCTTATTGCTTAAAATTCTCCTGAAAACAATATAAAAAAGCTTATTTTCAAAATATTTGAACTTGTATTTGCTTGAGATTTTTTGAAAACTAATTCAGTATCAGTAAGTATTTTGGGATAACTGGTGTCTTCTGTAGTTGTGCTAAATTAAAATTTCTGTATCCTCTTACTTTTTAATTTCCAGGGCACAGAATTTTTCCTGGTTTCTTACTGGTCCGTACAAGCCTCAGCCACAGCACCGCTCGACCACTTTAAATCTGGAGTCACTCTCCTGTGCTTTTCTGTCCTCACACCTTGCTGACACGTCTTTACTGTGGTTGAGTTGATCCTCTCTGGATTTTTTTTGGCACAAGCTTATTTCATCTCCTAGATGTGCTCAACTCATTTCCTAAATTCTTACACTACAAAATACTTGAGCTTGAGTTCCTTTTCCCTCTTTTTGCATAAACTTCGAAGGCCATTATAACCTGGTGGCTCAGTGTTGCTTTACTGGGTGTATGTTTTCAGTGCCTGTCAATTCTAATAACACCTATAATTTTGTCACTGTTGTTCTTGGATGAATTATTTATTCTGGGTTATCAAGATTTAGAATATGTGCACACTTGTGGAACTGCTGTCAACCAGCAGTGACTGGGCCAAGCAAAGACTAAACAAGATTATACACAGAAACTGGTAATGACCCAGACATGCTGTCCCCATCTAAAAGGGGCTGGTTAAAAAGAGAATCACTCAAGCCAGGTGGTGGTGGCACATGCCTTTAATCCCAGCACTAGGAAGGCAGAGGCAGGCGGTTCTCTATAGATTCAAGGCCGGCCTGGTCTACAGAGTGAGTTCCAGGACAGCCAGGGCTGTTACATAGAGAAACCATGTCTTGGAAGGGGAAAAAAAAAAAAAGCATCACACATACTATGAAATATTCTTTTATTGTTTATGTATTTAAATTTTATATCTATGTGTGCCACGTGTTTGGAGGAGCCCTCAAAGGTCAGAAGAGCCATCAAGTCCCCTGGACCTGGAATTACAGAGGGTTGAGAGCCACCGTACGGGAGCTGCAAGGCAGTAAGCACACTGAGTCACGGGCCACCTCTACAGGCCCCAAGACTACTTTCATGAGTAGTACCAAACACAAAAGCTCTGATGGATTCGTGTTGTTTGGTAGTATGTAGAGTTGTGTAGAGATGGGTCAGTGGTTAAGAGCACTTGCTGACCTTTCAGAGAGCACGAGTTCAGGACCAGGAAGCTCACAAACATCTGTAACTCCAGTTCCAGGGGATCTTACAGCTCTGGTCTCTGTTGGCACACATACATTTAACTAGTATAGGTCCCGATAGTTTATTTTGGTTTATAAATTTAAATATACATGTATATTTATATATATGTCAAAATGTTAACTTCTCTATTCAGAGAATTAGCACATTATAGTGACTTTTTCTTCCTCCATTTCAGTAGAATCTGGATTTTGTTTTTTAGCCAGGCCTTCACGTAGCCTAGGTTGACCTCAAACTCTATGTACCTGAGGATGAACTTGAACTTGTAATCTAACAACTGAATATGAATTTTTTTAATCAACAAATACATACTAGGATTACAGTTAAATAATAGTTATGTCTATTTTAAGTATCAACAGCTTGCATACTCACTGCCTGATCATGTGTTTTGTCTCATTTTTCAAGTAAACACCTAGTCTGAGTTTGATTTGTCAAATATCTCCAAATAAAATGTTTAACGTCACAGCTGTCCTGTTTTCCTGAAATGCCGTGTTCCCAGCACTCTACACAGTGCACTGGGGAAGCTGACAGCCTCCCCGCTTTGCAGTGACAGTATGGACAACACAGCACTTATATTGAGGTCTGGCTCTGGCTCTCTAGCCTGGTGGTTGGTATTCACTGCAGCTATTGAAGCAACTGCAACCTTTGATCGCCTGGCAAACACTGCCACCTCCCGGCTCTGAGGACAAACTTCATCAACAGCAACCACACCACACTTTCCACATGAGAGTTAAAGGGAGAGGCCACAATAAGCACTGTCATAAAAACAAAGCAAAAATAACCCTAACCTCCTATGGAGGACCAAAAAAGTAAAACGAAAGCAATCCGCTTCTACACAACCAAAGAATCGTGCTACCCTAAGAGACGGGTTGCAGGTGCAGATGGTAGAGGAGCCTCAAAGGCTGACCACAAAATTAGCATCTATATTTGGAGAAGTGCAAAAGCAGGGCAAGACTGGTAACAGACAAGTTCCATGGCCACGCAGGCCCACTCATTAGGTCCCGAGATCCCTCTTTTCTAAGTCAGACAAAGCAACACAGTTCCAAACCAACATCAGATTCTCTATAAAGCTCCCGAGTTATAGATGGGAACACAGCCATTTTACTCCTTGATTCCATCACACCATCCAGCAGTCCGCACTCCCCTGAGAACAAGAGAAAAAAAAAAATCGTATTTTGCCTTTTAGAAAAAGAATGTTCTTTCCACTCCGAGAAGTAGCATCAACTGCAGAGGAGGGCTTGGTCATGCTGTTTGCATTAGCTCTGTGACACTGGTCAGTCGCCAGCTTTCTCCAAGTCTTCAGTTCCTCTTTTGCAAACTGGTGATATCATATGTACGGCCAAGGGAGGGTCAAATAGCGTTATCAAGAACACAGCAAGTATCATGTACCAAAGTTGTAGATGGATTTACAGTAAATTATGGTAACTGAACATTTTTGAATGAGTTGACAGAAAACTCGAGAGCCATTAAAGCAACAGATGGAAAGGACCAGATCCTAGGGGTCAACACACCAGTGATGGGCCAGTAGCTGGTTAGTAGAGTTTTACTGAACTCAGCCATGCTCATGTTTCCATAATGACAAGAGCACAGGTGAATAGTTCTGAGCAAGACTCGTAGGCCTAAACTATTTACTATAGGCCCCTAAAAAAGTTTGATTCCTTGGCCAATCCACTAAGGTATACCCTAAAATATTTAACACTGAAAAACACAAAGTCCATTTTTTAAATTAAAAGTAACAAAAAGAATCCATGTAAAAAGGTCGTTGACTGGACTCTGGTTGAAGAAACCAAAATAAAAGACATTTAAAGGGTAGCACCAAAGATCTACACAGATCTAATGGACATGAGTGACATTAGGGAGTGCCTGTGACTTTTGTTAGGTGAGGGATAACCCAGACATCCACAACAGAGCTTTACACAAGTATCCAGGAGAGAGTCTGTGACTTGTTAGGTGAGACAATGGAGGGAAAACAACCCAGACATCCACAACAGAGCTTTACACAAGTATCCAGGAGAGAATGTCAGCTACCTCATCAACTTGAAAATACAAGAATCTTTCCATATCAAAACTCAGTAACAGATTTCTTGGGGTCCAGGGGGCTTTCGGTGTCTGAAATCTAGCCACACAAATCTGCACAATCTATTCAAAGGTGAGTGTCTAGTGGGAAACAATGAAGACATACAATACAGACAAATTCAGGACTGATACAGTAAATCCTGTTTTAATTCTAGCACTACTGTCATTTTTCCATACATTATCTCAAGGCTAAACTTCCTGTACTCTCTTTACTCCACCTTCCTGTTCAAGGGGCAGCAGGGGGAAAAAGGCAGATCAGTGTGAGGCCATAGCACAGCCCAGAAGAGAACTGGAAACCTTTAGCTTCTTTGGAGGTGACTCGAGAGCTTAGACATCAGATATCAGTCCTCAGAGTGACAATTATTATTTTTTGTACAAGTATGCAAAAAAAGAATTTATAGTATGCCCGGACTCACACACAAAGCCACAGGAAAGGCTATGGCACCGGTATTATCTACAACACGGAGTAAATGCGGAAGCAAGCATACGCATGACACTAAAGTAAACAACGTTCGCCATGCACACCTCCACCTACTAACTGTACTTATTCTAACTATAGACCCTAATGCCTGTAATATAGACCCTAATGCCTGTAAACCCAGCACCTGGAAGGCTGAGACAAGGAGACCACTGCAGGGTCAAGACCAACTTGGGCCACACACAGTGAGACCTGCCTCACAAACAGCCCGAAGACTGGAAAACAGATGGCATTCATGTAAATAAGTTGCCTCACAGTGATAATCGTGGTTTTTGGTTTGTTTCTTAAAGCTACTCTACAGAGAAGGCCAGCAAGATACAGAAGGTTCAGCACGTAAAGGCTCTCACTGCTACCAAGCTGGACAACCTGAGGTCCATGCTGGGACCCACACAGTGGAAGAAAAGCACTCCAGCAAGTTGTCTTCTGTCTGACCTCCACACACCTGATGTGACCATGTGGGCATACACAGAGAGATAACTATAAATGAAAGAACATTAAACAGACAAAACTCCACAGAGAGCTATTTCTTATCAAGAACACTTCTCTGATTGTTGGCAACTATCTATTGAAGGCACGCACAAAGCAATATAAAGTGTATTTAATGCTTCAGTCACTGTCTTTAGGCAATGGTGTCTAAAAGGCAGTAGGAGAGATTTAAACGCTATTCCTGTTTGCAATGAGACCACTACTAGAAGACTCCCCTCCAGGCTGTGCAGCTGTCTGGGGACTGTGGCTTGCTGCCACTGCCCTGCCCCCCAGGAATGAATTTCACTACAGCCACTGCTAGCCAGGGAAAAGAGATTCAAACTCTGAATATGCTTTCTACAGAACACAGGTTTTGTACCTTGGTAAGCTGAACCACAGGAGACCAGAAGCCATCCACATTTTATTAAATACAAATTTAAATTTGGGGGTTCAAACATAAACATACACCAATTCCTTATTATGCACAGACAAAACTGACTTTAGATATATTCCTTAGTATTTTAAATAAACTCTGCGATAGTTAATCTCAATTGTCAACTGGATGGTACTAGCATCATCTAGGAGATGAGCCTCTAGGCATGCTTTAAGGAATTACCTTGACTGGCTTAACCAAGGTGGGAAGACTCAGCCTCTGTGGCAGCAACATTCCCAGGCTGGACCCTGGACTCTTTAGACAGAAAAGAAGCTGAGCTTCTTGGACTATGGATGTGATGTGACCAGCTGTCCTAAGCTCCTGCAGCCGTGACTTGTGAACCAAAATAAACCTTGTTTCCCTTAAGTTGCTTTCAGGGTATTCTGTCCTAAACAGAAAAGGAAACTGAGACACACTGTCTGTCTGTCTGCCCCTAACTCTCTATATGTATGTATACATTTTCACCTCTTTTAGAGACAGAGTTTCACTGTATAGCCCTGACTGCCTGAAACTTATTTAACAGACCGGGCTGGCCTCAAACTCAGAGATTCACCTGCCTCTGTCTCCCAAGTGATGGGATTAAAAGCACATGTCACCATGTCACCACACACTGCAATGTGATTTTAAAAGAAACATGTCATTTCTGATTGTATTTGAAATAATCAAAAGGAGAATAAAAGTCACCCATAATCATTATCACGGTTAAGTTTTTCTAGGCTACTGGATTCATATATTTATCTGAGCATATTAAAAAACACTGTGATCATATACAAGTGCTACCTTATAAAGTCATGAAGGGATTTTGTAAAAATCTTTTGACAAGAAAAGCCCTTTGACAAGGGCTAGAGATGACTCAGTGCTTAAGAGCACTGGCTTCTGTTCCTTCCACGTTCACATGGTGGGTCACAACTGTAACTCCAGTTCAAGGAGATCTGACACCCTCTTTTGACCTCCGTAGGCTACAGGCAACATGTGTGATGCAGACATACATACAAACAAAATAAAGCAAAAAATAATGATAATAACAAATCTTTTACAACTTGAGATACAAAAAAAATAGCAACACTGAATTAGTTGATTTTTCCTGGGTATTAATAAGTAAACTCTTTAAATACTATTAATCACTTACAAGTCTTTGAACTTTTGTTTGTTTGTTTTTTATTACAGGGTTTCTCTGTGTAGTTTTGGAGCCTGTCCTAGAACTCACTCTGTAGACCAGGCTGGCCTCGAACTCAGAGATCCGCCTGCCTCTGCCTCCCGGGTGCTGGGATTAAAGATGTGCGCCACCACCGCCCAGCGAAGTTAACTGTTTTATATCGTTGGTTCATTTTCCTTATTCATAAGGCTCATATATAAATATCAGCCTGCTTAATGTGTTCCTTCTGCTGAAACAGAGTTCATTGTACTAGTAAGTTTAGACCATGAACAAGGGCGGGCCAGCACGGAGAGTGGAGACTTAAAGGGAGAACAGGAAAGGCAGTGACAGGTCAAAGTGTCACCTTGGCCATATGAAGGATTCTCCTATCTGTCCCAGCTGCGGTGGTGAGCTGGAAGTGTGGGGTGGGAAAGCCATGCGTTTACATCTATGCAATGGGAGGATTGGGAGATGAGCTGGTAAGGAAACCTCATCATTGGTCCAAGGAAGAGTGGACCAAGGTAATACTAGTTGACGAGGAAAAGTTCAGCTGGGTAAACGCTTCATGACAGATACAGGGATGAGAAATGGGGAAACAGAGTGACTTCAGGTCTCTGGCTAAGCTTATCATTTACTGACACTGAAGGGAAGGGCAGACTGCCCAGGAGAGGGAAAACAGGTTAACAATTTATTTGGGACATTTTGAACTCCCAAAAGTTGTGATACTTCCAAGGATATACAGAATAAATCATCAGGAAAGTATCTACCTTTCAGGCAGGGTCTTGGTCTGGAAATGAAAATCTAGAAACTCTAATGTGCAAAGTAATTAAAATCATTATGAGTAAAATTGAAAAAAAAAATGTAATTGAGAAGTCTGCCACTCAAGACAAAGCCAGAGTGTCCTTATTCTGAGTTCCATTACCATGTTATTGTGCACAGCTCAGTAACAGACATTTCCATTCTGTGAAATCTCTCCAGTGAAGTCTGTCCTGTTTGATTCTTCTTGGTAGACAGAGGCTGCTCAGAAGCACCATCTAATTCTTCTTCTGTGTCCCAGCCTTGGCATGGTTCCCAAGGCACTAAACACATTCAATAGAATGTGTAGAGTTTAATTGTTCTCTCACGCACACACAGGCGTGCAAGAGCTCAGCAAATTACTGAGTGAAAACAATCTTTTATGATCCATTCGACTGGGGGAAAGGTACTGACCAGGTGCCTTAGTGCCCTCGCGTGTAAATACAGCACACAACCTGCCAGAGTGACAGGGCACACATGGGAAACACTTAGCACCACACTTGCACACGGTAAGCCTCAGATTTAGCTGTTCTTGCTGTTACTATTATTATCTTTCTTCCTCTTCCATGAGCAGAGAAATGTTCAAAAATGGAAAGGGTTTCTGGTGATTCATTATAGTTGTCAAGCTTTGGAACACAAAAACACTTCATGTGTCTTCAAATTTAAAAGCAAAATAAAGCATACAATTTTGATGTAGCTGATCAATAAAATTAGTATGGGGGGGGGCCTACATTTAGCCACAAATAAAAAATCCCTCTAGCCTTGATAAACTACTTTCAATCAAAACACATGGTGACTGCTGACTCTGGGAGTCTGGATTGGGAATGAAATGGTTGGTTAAGAAGCAGCTGTGTGGGAAAGTGTGCAGGACCATCAAAGACTGATCAGGTACCACATATTATAAAATAACTCTGCTAAATTTGATTTAGATTCCCACAGAAGCCACAAAACTCTACATACTACAGGTTCAGGCATTAAATTTGAAAGTTAAGCTTAAGATGATCATCCATTTTAAGGTCCTCTTGAGCGAGTCTTCCATGTGTCCCTATTTTCACTGACTACAGACTGTTGTTAAACCCTGAGAAG
Organism: Onychomys torridus; assembly: GCF_903995425.1. Lineage (NCBI taxonomy): Eukaryota > Metazoa > Chordata > Mammalia > Rodentia > Cricetidae > Onychomys > Onychomys torridus. The sequence goes on along the minus strand of NC_050461.1, from coordinate 32,469,748 downwards.
GGATGGGGTGGCTCATGCCTGTAATTCCAGTAACCAGAGGCAGAAGCAGGAGGGCTGTCAGGAGTTAAGGCCACTACAAGGTGAGTTCCAGGTCACCCTGGGTTACAGAGACCCTGTCTTTCTCTAGCTCTGTCTACTCCTTAAATCAGATTCCTTCTTCAAGTCTAAGGTAGCTCATGAGAAGTTAAATTAAAATTGCAGCAGTTAGGGATACCCTAAAACTGGATAAAGACAAACCTCTCTGTGTGCTTGAAGAGGTGGTTGTTTTCTTCATGTTTTTAAAGCTATGTCCTAAATCATAGTCCTCCTGGGGCTTTCTGGGCTTCAGCTGCAATCTATGAACTTTATGGCTGGCTCCTAGGTCAATCTTGATCTATCAGAGACTTGATTTCCCATTTCCAACTACCTACTAGGTGTATCGATTAACTGAACCAAGTCACCCAAACAAGACTTACCAACCCATCAGAAACACTTGACTTGGCTTCTTCTAGTGTTACTATATGAAGTCACCACCCAACATTCACTCATCTCAGTTAAAAATGTCAGAATCTTAGACATGTTCACTCATGTATGGTATCCCAGCACTGTGGAGGCTGAGGCAGGAGGACTGTCATTAGTTTAAGGCTAGCTTGAGCTACAGACTGTTACAGGTTAGCCTAGGCTGGAGTGAGACCCTAGATGAAACCCACACCTCTTCCCACAAAACTTCAGACCCCTCCTGGAGGTACCCTTTTTCTCTTCTGCTCAGTTAGCTTAATATCTAGCTTCTTTTCTGTGTCCAAAGCAACAACTTTATTTTAGGATTTCTTGCACACCATTATGGCAAAAGCAACAATTTTATTTTAGGATTTCTTGCACACCATTATGGCAAAAGCCTCCTGCTAGAGCTCTTCTCTGTTTGCGATCTCCAAAATCTAGTCCATCTACCCAATAACTACCGGAATTATCTTCCCAACTCTGCCACATTCCTACTTAAAAACAACAACAACAACAACAACAAACATCCCTTGGCTCTCATAGACAGACAAAATAGGATCTAATCTACTTGGCTTGGAATGCTGTGTGCTTCCCACCTCCAATTTTCCTTCTATAACTGAATCTACTTAAAACACACCCTTACAGCCTCTAGTTTATAGCATACTGCTTGTACTGGCACAACCTTTCTGCCTGTCCCCATTTCTTCCACTAACTAAGTCTTTCTTACTCCAACTGCACATTTAGTGCACAACTAAAGTCAACTAAAGCCTGTGGGACACAACTTGGGAAAAATGATCAGGGAGGAACTCTTAGCACGTACAGTCTAGTGGTAAAAGCAGACCACAAACAGGCCAGCAATGAAAATAATCAGAAGTGTGACCTAGGAAATGCACGAGATGGGAGAGCTACTTTGGGAGGAAGGATGGAGGGAAGTAATTTCAACTGTCTGGAGAAAGGAGACTTGAGTCTTCAAGGAGATCTTAAGGAGCCAGCCCATGGAAGTGGAGGACATCAGCAAAGGAAGGGATCTATCTGTCTGTGTCCTGTCTACTAGACAGCAGATTCCAGACCTCTCAGAAACAGCTCAATTTAAAGGTCTTTAGCTCTTGGATCAGCAACTTGGTTGAATACTTTTGGAACAAATCAAGTAACTGTGTGACTAGGGACAAGTGGAAAGAACAGATTTTATTCAAGGTGGCAATAAGTATCACAGAAACTAAGATTTAGACTTATCTAAAACAAATGGTACACCGAGAGGCATGTATTCTCATTATATACAGTACTTTTTACATCGGCCCCTCCCAATTACTCCCTTCTCCATTTCACACAAGGATCCTCAGGCTATTCCATAAAAACTGGTCACCACAGAATGACCAACCTGTCAAGTCTCTTTCAAGACACTATTCATTTCATAGATAATGGTCTTATTCCTCTATTTAGACAAACTAATATAGGTTTACAGCTAGACATGGTGGCCCTCAAGTGTAATCTCAGTAACGGGGGAGCCAGAGGATCACCGGTTCAAGGCCAGTCCCACCTCAACCTCAAGACAAACAAATACACAAACACACACTGGTTTCAGACATCTGAAGCTCTTCTAATTTTAACAAGTGAAAAACCCAAAAGCTAAAATGGATATGCACATTTTTAACACACACACACAGCTAAATACTCGCTGCTTCTCAGAGGTATGTCTGAGATATACCCAGGCTGTGTGGTACAGCCTACCACTCCTAGGCTTACAAATGTGTGCAGAGTGATTCCTGCCTTGCATCCTAGAGGCAATGGTAACAGGATGGTGACTATTTGTGTATCTAAGCAAACCTAAATAGAAAAGATACAGTCAACATACTAGGTGACAGGAAATTTTCAGTTCCATTACAATGAAATCACCATCATGTATGTGGTTCATCAGTAACCACACCTTCATTAGTGTATGAAACTGCTCAAGTAGGTCTGCACAGCAGTGAGTTTTTAAATTCCTGACAAGCTTCAAGTTGTCATAGTAGAACTCATATTAGCAATATGCTGCTGAGAAGATGTGAGAATTATTCATGTGGATTTTTATTTTGTTTTATGCAGCTAAGGATGACCTTATACTCCTAATCCCCCTGCCTCCACCTACCTCCCAAGTGCTGGGATTACAAGCATGAGCCATCATGTCTGGCTTATCCAATTTTTTAATATGCTATGCCACAGATAATTCTCCTTGTACCTCGATAAGACCACAGAACGCAGTACCTTTCAGAGTAGCACTGCACATCTGCTGTGGATCTATATATTGAGGACTTCTTTAGCACGGCTGTGCTTCCGTGACCTCCCTAAGCATGGACAGCAGAGATCCGGGGTGTGGCCAACCCACAATCAATGAAAAGCTGCTCAGGACCACTTCACCAGGCTGACTGAAGATACAGGTGAGGAGATGTACAAGATACATAGTGGCTGTAAGCAGGACAGGGAGAAAGGCCCTGGGGCTCCAGAGAAGAGTCAGCAAATCCAACGGGATGGGTGAGTCTTGTTCCACCAAAGCCTCAGGTTCACTGTGAGTTAGCCAAGGTTCAGACAAACCATAACCCATCTTCATATCTGCACCCTGTGTTCTAGATTAGCTTTATAGCCTTGTATCTGTACAACAACATCTGGTCCTCAAACAGTACAGTGGAAAGAACCCTTGGGAAACACTTAGCGGTGTATCAGAACTATCTCCAAACCAGCAAGTTCTGTTGTAAAGAGCAACATGACATAGAGTCAGGCATTCAGTCTCTCACACCACTCAGCCTTCCTTTCTTTTTGAGACAGGGCATCAATATGTATCCCTGGAATTAACTATGTAGACAAGGCTGGTCTTAAACTAAGAGATCCACCTGCCTCTACCTCTACCCACTGTGCTTAAAGCCATGAGCTACCAAGCCAGGCTCAGGACTTGCATTTTCAAAAGTATTCTGACACTGTCCTCAGTATCTGAAGTTAAAGGAGCTATAAACCTATGTGGGTTTTTGTTGCTGTGTCTTGGCACAAAAGCCAATCATTTCTCCTCATTCCCTCGGCCCCTAATACATCTGGGATCCATCCATGTGGCTGTGAAAACAGGGTTAA